>NW_018108441.1:89729-93066 GCF_000183805.2 Loa loa | reverse complement strand
TTGTTGTTGTTGGTGTTGTTGTTGGTGTTGTTGTTAGTGTTGTTGTTAGTGTTGTTGTTGGTGTTACTGTTGTTGTTGTTGTTGCTGTTACTATCCATATAGATATTGTTCCTATTGTTTCAAAAAAGTAATGGAAGAGGGAGAGAGAGAGAGAGAAAGGAGAAAAAGGACTGTATCTATTATCTTTGTTGGCTTTATAAAGGCCAAAAATGTGTTACTAATAATGAAAAATTCTATTATTAGCTGAAAATTTTCATTTCATCAAAGAATAAAACATATGGAAAATATTAGAAATTAAATACTTATTCATCGATCCGAAAATTAATTATTGAATTTTTTTTAGTTTAGCAAATTTATTGTTTTATCTAACACGTAATTAGATCCAAAAATATACAAATTACTTTGCTAAAAATTGACAAAAGCATAATTATACTGTGATTTTTTTACAAATTGCTACCGAAGTATTTTAATCTGTTCCACGCTTTTCAACATGAAATCAAATATTTTACGTAGAAAAAAAAACAATTCTTATTTCCTGACTTTTTTTTCATGTTCATTTCCTGAATTTAAGTTCTAATTTCCAGTATATCGAACGGATAAAACGTAATATGTAAATTTTGTTGTTTTTTTTTCTTTTTTTTACTTTTTATGACTAATATTTGACAAATTGTTTATTTAAGCATACCATAGTGAAGAAGCATAAATTTTTTTTTACCTTAAATAACAAAGTCTCGCGCAAATTGACGAACCGGTGGTGGTGGTGTTATTGGATCCGGTATGTATCCTTGAATACCGTTCCTTTCAATGCGACATGGCGGTATCGGTATTGATTTGATCGATTTTACCCAAAATTCTCTTTGCGCTTTAACTACAGTTGCTCTACAAATTTCAAGAGTTAAGAAGAATAATTAGCAATTACCATATTATCAATCCTATGCATCTGATAAAATGATCTGAAAAAAAAGGTGCTGGTAAAACAACTCAAAAAAAACCACTGATAAAATCATAAAAATAATAAAATAGTAAAAGTTACGAGGAGAACTACTGCTTACCATAAATTGATTTTAATTAATATGCTATCCAGTACATTAATACTAATCAATTAAAAAAATGTGCAGACGATTAACTAATCATCTACCAATACTTAATCAGCCAATTAATGGACCCTTAATAGTACTTAATGAATTAATCAAAAAACACCCTATAGCAATCAATCAACTAATTAGTACACACTAATATTGGCAATATTAAACGGAAAGTTCGAAACTTATAATTAGTTACAAAAATTAATTAGCATTTTTTAAAATTTTATTTTGCTAAAATAAAACGATTTTACTGACACAAATTGCACATAATCATCATCGTTTAAATCATTTTTCCACCATAATTTAATTTGTTTCTTTTTTTCGTCATGCGAATGTGTCACCGAATTTTTGAAGCGAAAACATTGCTGTTGCCAGGAACCATTATCGTCTAGTCGTAGAAATTGTCCAACTCTTTATAAAAAATAAAAAAATAAAAACAGTAGAATGATTGAAAAATTTGTGACTGCAAAATAAGCTATTATCAAGTTTTTCTATATGACAAATTTTAATTCTTCATATAAATTATTATGTTTCTTGTCATTATTACTTTAAAATAATTTATTTTTGTGTAATTTCAAATTTGATTCTTAAAAACGGAACTATTTTGTCCTTTCGAATTTTTCTTTTTACCCTAATTACTTACCTTTTACCTCGATTTGGTCCTTTATAAGAAATCGGTTGAATAGCAAAACCACGAAAACGATCGATACTTGTATTTCCTTTCAAAGTTACTGCAATTGATATTTTTATTATTGCTATTATTATTTCTACTGCTATTATCATCATATTGTTATTGTCATTATTACTATTGCTATTTATTATTGTTGTCTATTATTATCATTATTATTACTATTACAAATTAGATATAACAATAAAGCATTAAATGTTCACTCAAAATCATTGTCAGATATAATAAAAATTAAAAACAAATTTCATTTTTAAACTGAAATTAGCAGAGGTTCAAGACTTTTCTTTGAACAATTAGCGGAAAAAACTCAAGTACAAAATTAATTTGAAATAGATTACATGCCATGCATAATTATACATTAATAGTTACATTATTTGTAAACTGTTTTAATGTTAACCAGAATTATCCCTTTTTAAGAATGCTGCTTTTTGTGCATTCATTTACATTATTTATAGTATCATTCAAATTCAAATTTGATTTTAAATTTCAATTGATTAATTGATTATGAATAAAATTCATATCTAAAGTTATAGAATATATAAATTTTGCTTCGTATATATATATATGAATAATAAATATTAGTATATATATGCAAATAATGTGGATATATATGAATAATAAATGCTTAGAAAAATAAAAAGACAAATGTTTGATTAATTATAATGCAAAGCTAATAAAGCATACATTCAATAGGTTGATTTATCCAATAACATTTTTGTCGAACTGCAATATGATATGGTGGAATAGTAAGCTAAAAAAAAAGAAAAAAATAAAAATTTATAATCGTTACTTGAATATTTGAATTTTCCAAATTGAAACAGCAAAATAAAAATTATTATATTTTAAGAAAAATGAAATTTTCTGCAAACTAAAATCTGACCTGCAAACCACCTTGATGTTCAACAGCTTCAAGTGGATTCATCGATTCAAAAACGGCATGAATACATGGTGCACCATCAGGCCAAGCTATTATGACTGTTATCAGTGATAACATATTGAGTAGTAAGTACATGTTTGAATTTAAAATCTGTTCCAGTATAACTGCAAAAAAGAAAAGAACTAAAAAACGAAGAAGCTAATACTATTAAAAGTGTTTATTTAGTCATTCACGCAGAAAGTACATATGAAACGTGTTTTACACGCAGTTTATAGAGATCATACGTATAACAATACGTTTATATAATTTCTGTCACGTCGATAAAACATATGTTTTACACGTAGCTTATGGATATCAAACGAATAACAATACGTTTGATAGTTTACGTAATGAAATACTTCTATGGTTAATTAAAAATAGAATATTTCTGTCAAGAAAAAAGAAAAAACATATATATTTAAAAAATTATAAATTATTAGTAAATGCTACCAAAAAGCATTTTATTAAGGCTTACATCAATTATAGTACAACAGTTAATTATAGCATGATATATTGCTAATTATTTGCTAAATTAGCTTAGCAACATAATTTATTTTTAATAATTTTATTTCAATCTAAACGGTACTACTAGTTACTTACGTTTTACTTTTATTCCAATTTAAGCAGTACTATCAGTAAATTTTATTC
>NW_018108441.1:81704-89338 GCF_000183805.2 Loa loa | reverse complement strand
AAATGCTACCAAAAGCATTTTATTAAGGCTTACATCAATTATAGTACAACAGTTAATTATAGCATGATATATTGCTAATTATTTGCTAAATTAGCTTAGCAACATAATTTATTTTTAATAATTTTATTTCAATCTAAACGGTACTACTAGTTACTTACGTTTTACTTTTTATTCCAATTTAAGCAGTACTATCAGTAAATTTTATTCCATTGTCATTACTAAATTTATCAAAATTTTCAAAATCAAAAAAAATGAAAAATCTAAAGTATTTGAAATGTATATAAGTTCAAAATAATATTATAATTGCATAAATAATCGTGAAAATTGTTTGAATGACTAGATTTTGAGCAAAAAAAAAGAAATTAAAGCATTGAAAATACCATAAATAATTAATAAATGATAAGTTATCAATTTTTTTTTGCGAAGTTACACATTTTATATATTTTGATAGGAAATAATATTTAAATGATAAAATCAAAGTAATTTTTGACAAAAAAAAAACAAACAAATAAATAAATAAAATCGGATGGTATCAATGAAAAGTAGAAATATGCGAAAGAATGCAAATCGAATTTAAACAAAATTTCAGCCGGTTTCTTGGGTGCAAAGGTGCTTGTGTAAAAGGTACTCCGATGACATTTGTCGCATACAGCATTCTCCCATTTCTTAAACATATCACTACAACTACTGCTATCATGAGTGATATTTTTTTCATTTCCTTTTTGTTTTCAGTTCTTTACTAAAATTTAAAATTTTTTAAAATCAAAAATTAAAAAAGAAATTTTTTATTGTGTGAAGAATAATTGAAATGAATCATTGCAAACTTATTAATTTGATTTATAACCCAAAAATTATCCTTAAATGCAGTGCAGTTATCTATAAAAAAAAAAAACAAACCTATTTGGAAATTGCTAATTTAAATTAGTAAAAGAAGTAAGCAGAAACGAGAAATTATCATATATTTTACAAATCTTTGATATAATTTTGTTATTAAAATTTTGCACTTAATGTAATCAGAAAAAAATTTACAAATTTTTCAAATTTTTGAAAAAATATAAATTTGAATTCAATCAAATATTTATACTTTTAATAAAATTTTGATATTTATAAAGTGACGAAATTCGATATTTTTTATTTCAAAGAAAATTTCGTTTTGTTTTCTTTTTTTCGTTTCCAAACGATTCAACAGCATTTCCTTTAACATTACATAGATTTTAACAGCAATGTAAAGAAAAGAATCAAAATATTATCAATTCTATTCAATATCAATTATTATATTAATTCTATTCTGTTAATTATATATTCATGTCATTGTGTTTGTCAATGCAATGAACATTACCATTGAAGTAATCATTTAAAAAAGAAAAAAAACAATTAATTATTGATAGCAGAAATTGTATCACTTCTCTTACTCCGTTTTTATTTTTATAACATTTTAACTGATTATTTGAAATGTTTTAATCAATTTTGATATAAATTAAAATATCAACAAAGCAAACTTGTTTACATTAATTTGATATCATTGGTTTGTTGTTGGTGTTGTTGTTATTGTTGTAATAATGGAAAATTTGAATGAACGAATAATCCATTGAAAATATTCATTTTAAGCAAAAATCAAAGCAAAAAGCAAAAATTAAACCTCAAATGAAACTGTTAATAAGCTAATTAATCAAATAAATTAATCGTAAAGAGATCGGATGTACTATGTGAAGCATTTTTTTCTTAATTTCATATTACAGAAAAAAATTCAATGATTGAAATATATGGAAAAGTAATTTATGAACGCATAAATTTGTAGTATTCTTAATTTTTTTCTTTGTTAATAAGTTCAACAAATAATAAACAAACTTTTACATTCAAATTAAATGTTAGAAAGGGAATCACACCAAATTGATTCATTAAGTAGTTTTTAACCCTCATTAACTTCAAGACTTAATTAAAAACTTTATCATTATTAATAATAACATTGATATTACTAGCAATAGTAGTAATTGCAATGATAATTGTTTATTTAAATAGACACATTTTAATTACTTGAAAGTTCAACTACTTTTTTTTAAAGTTATTCTTTGATCCCTAATTGCATTTCAATTTTCCATATGATGTGCCCAATGAAATAGAATGTAATGAATTGCACCTGAATTAATTTATTTCTAATTTTTGCATTATATGTAGAATGAACATACAAACACTCATTACGATATCTATCAGAAGTGGATTACAAGAATAGTAAATAAATTAAAATAGATTACATGAATAACAAATAAATTAAAATGGATTACAGGAGTAATAAATAAATTAAAATGGATTATAAGAATAATAAATAAATTAAATAAAATCAAATTTTGTTAACAATAAAAGGATGCTTCGAATTCTGTACCATTAATGAGAAAATAGACCAAATTTCATTAAATTCTATCAATATCGCAAAATATTTTCGAATTCTATACTATTAATTAAAATGCTTCGAATTTTGCACTATTAATCAAAAAATAGGTCGAATTAGACTACACTCTATCAATACGATATAATGATTCAAATTCATCTTATCAATCAAATACTTTCCAATTTCGAATTTTTGATTACAAATTAAAATAAATTAGATCATAGAATGCTTTTAAACTTCGCTACTATCAATGAAAACAAAGATCAATTATATACAAAACATTATCAGTATAATAGAATTTTGTGTGATCAATCTGGATGCTTTCAATTTTATACCAATAATCAAAATTTGGATTTGAATTAAATTCGATCAAACTGTCATTTCTCTATTTCTTTTTTTTCTTTGATAAACTTTCAAAGCAAAAAATTTATTTTATTTTCTTGAAGACATATTTTACTTATCATTTTTTATTTCTATTTTCTTTGGGTTCATTCATTTGTTGAAGTATAAAGTAAAATTTTGCAAGCGATAAATTGATGTCGAACATTAACTTTTTCATGGATAGAAGAAAAGGAAGTAATAAATAAATTGATGTCAAGCTGAGAAGAGAAGTATAGAACTTGAAAAACGGAAATGAAAGATTTAAAAACAAAAAAAGAAAAAAATGCGAAGTTTTGAATTAAAGCTTTAATAAAACAGAGAAGGTAAAAAAGAGTTGAAAAAAAGTTTTCTGAGTTATTTTTGAAAAGCAATTGCTATTAAAATATTTTGTCACAAGAAATGTTTACTTCTAATCAAAAATGAAAATTAAATCATTAAATAACTTTGAGTAATGCCGAAGGAAAGCACACAAAATTTGGTGAAAAAACTAAAAAAATATTTTAATTTAAAAATATATGAAAAATTAAATTAATTACAGTTTGAAACTATTAAGCTTTATTTCTCTTCTAAAAATTTATTCAATTCAATTTACAGTAAAAACAAATATCTTTTTTTGGCAACAGATGAAAACGGGAAAAAAACAATGATTAGAATTTTCGGCTTTATTTAATACCTTTTCTACTTAATCCATATCATTCATCACTCAGTACTTACTAACTTAATTTCCATCTAACCTTACGCTGACTTGTGAAACAATTTAAAATATAGCTTCAGTCCCAACATGTCCCTGTTTTAATATTATTTTTTTTATATGAAATTTTACGACGATATAGTTTCGAAATTCAAAATTTTAAGAAATAAATTTTTTTTAAAATTGAACAAAGTGATTTTTTGCAACTGATTTAATTTTTACTTATTCAATTGGCGTTTAAATATTTTCATTTTTTTTAATTAAAATAATAAGCAAAATAAAGTTCATAAAAAGAAAAACTCATAACTTTCCCAATCAATTAATTATTTGCTAATTGCTACAAATCACTCATTTATAACTTAATTTAACACCAACTGTTACTAATTATATCGTAAACTAATTGTTAGCATTAACAATTAAATCACAATCATTATCAATCACAATCATCACAATAAATTTCTTCTTCAAATCGGCTTCTTTTTTTTAAAAAGATCACTTTTGTAAAATAATAGAATTTTGATTTATAATTCGTTTTGCATAAATTCTAGAAATGAAGAAAGGAAATTCTGAGTTATTTACGTCATATTTTCATTAAACAAGCTTTTAATTGAAATTTTAATTTTAGAAATTCATAAATTAAATTGCTAAAAAATTTTAGAAATTTATAAGTTAAGCTATTAACTGCATTATAAGTCAAGCAAATTTCTTCTTATTTTAGATTTCCAAAGAAAAAGTTACATTGCTCCGAGATATATGTACCAAAATATCAAAAATTAAAGCAAACAATGTTTTATTTCAATGCATTAAACAATAATAATACATGTAACTTTGTTGGAATGAAAAATAGTGTAATTTAAAAAATTTTAAAAATTTAATTTAGAAAAGTGGGAAATTTTTAAAAGAAACTTTAATGAATCGGAAATTATTCATTCCTTTCTTTGCTTTTTTCTTTTCTTTCAAATTGCATTTGTTTAATGAAGTGCGACGTTTCAAACATGTTTTCGTCCCTTTTTGAACTTTTCTTCCTTTTACAATTTATTTTTTTTATTTTTTTTTTGTCGGTATATTACAACAAATTAATGAAATGTCATTGTATTAAATGTTCCATTAGAAAAGCAAGAAACAAAAAAAAAAATTCATAAAATTTTATTTTTCATGCATTCATTTTTAAATTATTGCTAAAGATGTATTTAAACATAAACATTTGAAATGCTTTCAGAAGAAAAAAAACGGAAATGGATGTTTTTATTTCAAATATGAATTATTTTTCAAGACATTTACAAGTTCTTTTAAAATATCATTTTATCAAATGTATTTTTTAAGCTACTTTCTTGATAAAATTTAATTAATTTGAGTTAATTTTTCCCTTTTCATATATATTTCAACAATTTCCGATTATTTAACAAAAATTGAAGCAAAAAAAATATGCTTAAAATATATTTAAAATTTTAAAATTCGAAAACTCTTTTTTTAACAAATAAAAAACTTTGATTCTTACCTTCAAGGATTCAAATTTCTGAATGAATGGAATCAATTCAATATGATTATTCTTTGATCTTATAAACATAGGAATAATTCTTGTTGATTATTCTTTGATCTTTATAAGCATGAAATCAATTTTGTAATTACTCCCTGAGCTATTTTAAAACTTCAACATTTCATAAATATTACAATCCTACTTTCAAAATTCATTGAAGGCAGTATGTTTTAGGGAAGAAATTGTCAAATGCTTGTGGAATGCTTTTTAATTAGTTGGTAGAATGTGAATAATTCTTGGAATATTCTTGAAAAATAATAAAATAAATGTTGAACTTTCAAAATTGATATTTTAAATGACCCCTTTTCCAAGCAATCATACTCACTTTTGTAAATGACCAAAGTTTATTAAAGTTGATTGATGAACTCTAATTAAAGTTAATTGATCATTCTTATCAATGATTAGCAATTTAGTCTAATGATTTTGATAGTTTGTAACTACATTCATAATTTTTACTGTGTAATTTCAATGTCACCAATAAATTAACTGATAATCTAAAACACTAATTGACCTCATTAATAATTAATGATTCGTGGTTTTGATAATAATTTCAAGGCTAACTTTTTGATGTGTGTTAACTTTAATAACTAATCAACTTTATATTTTTTAAAACAAAAAAAGACGGAAAAATGCGCCACAATTTTCTATGCATGTTCTGTTACGGATAGTAATTTACTTTTTGATATCAGTGATAAGATTTGTGATTTATCCAAATTATCATCATATTCCGTATTGTTGGTTCATTATGAATTGAATAAGAAATTAAAGCACGATCATTAATGAAGAATATAAATTAGTTAATTAATTTAGTGAAAGTTTCAAATGACTACAAACAAATTATTAATTTTAATTTGATTTCTAATCATTGTATTTCCTTTTTTTAAAAAATTTGCACATTGAATTTGATTTTTTTTTATTAGTGATAAAACAATTGTTAGTTATTATTTACCTTGATTTTGATTGTATTTTTAATTTATGCAATCTCAATCAGTCTCTCGTTAAAGTATATAATTGTGAGAAGGGAAAATTACTTCTTAAGATTTCCTAAAAGTTAAATAATCCATAAAAATTTTACTTTTTATCAATTTTCTTTAAAATACTTAGAATAGTATTTGTTTAAATTATTAAGTTACAATAATGCTTAAAAAATATAATCACAGATAAAAATATACTTATTTACTTATTTGCTCAACGTTTCTTCCTACTGATTTCTCAATTGCACATTAATTATTATTAGACTGATGTTAATGATCAATTAGTGATAAATCAATTAATGCTAATAATTAAGCATAAATGATTTAAAGTAATAAATTGCAAAATTGAAACATTCGACGATTTGAATTTGTTTGAAATAGTGAATGATTTATGAAAATAATTTATCACTAATTTAATAATTTCAATAAATTTGAAAGACTTGTTTTGCAAGACTTGTTTAGGCGCATTGCGTAAATTAAATTAAAGTAATTAGATGGAATAATGGGATGAAACTTGTTGGAATAAGATTATATTCAATGATCATATGGTATAATTGGAATGAATTCATATTTGGAAACTAATCAATATAAAGATATAATAGTACATTACACAAAGGCGTCAAGGTCATATCACATTAATTTATCACTCATTAGGCTTTTTTTTTGCACTATGACCTTATCAACCTCTCTCGTTAATTTTCAAATGTATTTTCTTCATACAGCTTTTGAAACTTATCAAGAAAATAACACTTACTTATCGCTGCCTTCTTTCAAACTATTCCTTTTAATCAACTGATATGATAAAGTCAATATTTAGGTCAGATTTTTTTTCAATGAATGACCTTTCCTAAACCCAAATTTCTTAATGCTTGACCTCCCATCAACTAAACACATCCATATTCTGACTATAATTAACCTCAAATGATGGTTAAATTGCTACAAATTTACAACTATTTACTTCATTTTCCACTTCATTTCATTTATTACTTTTCTTTTGCATTATATACAATCTTTTTTTATTAATATTATATAATTGCGAATTATTTTTACAAATGAATTTTCGATGAAAAAAATTTTAAGGATTTTATTAATTAAATTTCACTTTGTTGGATGGTAATTTTTTGTGGGTGCATAAATTAAACGACATATTATATTCTAAGGCATTTGCTTAATTAATAAATAGTATCGCTGTAAAAACTAAAGAAAAAAATATCCTTAATTAGTTTAAACTAAACAAATAAACCAAATTTTTGAAATCATAAATTAGCGATCATAGATTGGATTATATAGAAAGTACATATGAAACGTGTTTTACACGCAGTTTATAGAGATCATACGTATAACAATACGTTTATATAATTTCTGTCACGTCGATAAAACATATGTTTTACACGTAGCTTATGGATATCAAACGAATAACAATACGTTTGATAGTTTACGTAATGAAATACTTCTATGGTTAATTAAAAATAGAATATTTCTGTCAAGAAAAAAAGAAAAAAACATATATATTTAAAAAATTATAAATTATTAGTAAATGCTACCAAAAAGCATTTTATTAAGGCTTACATCAATTATAGTACAACAGTTAATTATAGCATGATATATTGCTAATTATTTGCTAAATTAGCTTAGCAACATAATTTATTTTTAANAATTTTATTT
>NW_018108441.1:78522-81222 GCF_000183805.2 Loa loa | reverse complement strand
AATAACAATACGTTTGATAGTTTACGTAATGAAATACTTCTATGGTTAATTAAAATAGAATATTTCTGTCAAGAAAAAGAAAAACATATATATTTAAAAATTATAAATTATTAGTAAATGCTACCAAAAAGCATTTTATTAAGGCTTACATCAATTATAGTACAACAGTTAATTATAGCATGATATATTGCTAATTATTTGCTAAATTAGCTTAGCAACATAATTTATTTTTAATAATTTTATTTCAATCTAAACGGTACTACTAGTTACTTACGTTTTACTTTTTATTCCAATTTAAGCAGTACTATCAGTAAATTTTATTCCATTGTCATTACTAAATTTATCAAAATTTTCAAAATCAAAAAAAAAGAAAATCTAAAGTATTTGAAATGTATATAAGTTCAAAATAATATTATAATTGCATAAATAATCGTGAAAATTGTTTGAATGACTAGATTTTGAGCAAAAAAAAAGAAATCAAAGCATTGAAAATGCCACAAATAATTAATCCAAATAAAATTTTGGAACAAAATGAATAATACAATGTTGTTTTATTAATAAATTTCGATAATTTTTCTTGAAATAACATCTTTTTACTAGTAACTATATGAAAGTATAAGGTATATTACATTAATTTTAAGCATTTACAATTTACATGATCTTATATCTATTATTGAAACATATCAAAGTATAATATTGAACAAGGTATACAAGTTACGTGATCGTTTATTCTTAAATATAATGTTACTTACGTGAATTTTCACTCAGTCTCTATTTTTTTTGTTGAAATTTAAGTTTTAAAAGAAAATACTCTTTATGATCTGTTTGGGAAAGTTTTTAAATTCTCCATTATCACAAAAAAAAATTTTTAAAGTAATATTTTGGCATTCAAATCAACACTTTATCATCGTGACGTAATGGTTGCGTGAAAAAATTTTTCGTATTTTAGACGTTTTAATTGACGCATTTTACGTGTAGTAAGATAATGTTTGGTAATATTTTAATCATTCATTTTGTAAATTCAATCAATAAATGATATATGAATGTTGTCATAACATACTTTAGTCACTGAAACGATGTAAGTGAAACAAAAAAAAAAGAAACTAAACGACGATTAATTTGCATATAACAATTACCATTGTCAAAATTGATTTGCACAATGGAATGATTACCAATTTCCGCCCAAGTGAGAAAGCATACAAATGCATGAATGAATATGCAAATTATTTGCTATATAACTTAAAGTTCATTCTAATCTGTTAAACTTATAATTTTGTTTTGCTTATGTTAACGCATGTAATATGCATGTAATGATATGTTTCATGCGTGTTAATTCTTTTTTATTCACGTCTGTTAAACGTGTTTCGTGCAAAACAACATATTTTACTTGCTTATATTTGTTGCATAATATCATGTTTGACCTATCATGTTTTGACAGTGTATTTTTACTTTATTGTATACATATATGCTTACTATGAGATAACTTAAATACTTAATTAAATGTATTAGAGAATGTTCCTTAAAGGAAGGATACATTATTCTGTCAATAGTTTTTTATTCTTTTATGAGATGTAAAATGTCATATTTGCTTAGCAATTTAAAAAACAATGAAATAATGCCATCAATCAATACTTATTAAATAGCCTAACTTCTGGCTTAGTCTATTTATTAACTAAGTAATCTTTTTTTGTCTTTTAAAAACTATTATTTAACAATGTAGTGTGAAATTTTAACAATGCATTTCATAAAATAAACAATTTCAAAGTATTCACATAAAATTTGTTTTTTTTATAGAATTACCTGACGTAATTAGTCTAAAATTTTAGCGTAAAATACGTTGCAATAGTAAATCAATACGTGATGAATATTGTACAAAATGATGATGCGCATTGTTCTGTTATTTCGTTGGTAAAGAAAGGATATGAAATTGTCAAGCGATTTGTCATCAAAAAACCAATTCCGCTAGATTCGTTTGTATCTGATGGTGATATTCCTGTTACACCTGATGGTAATATTTCTCATAGATCTGATAGGTAATCATATAGTGACTGATAAATTTATATCCAGAATGAATTATTTTTAAATTCGTAGCAAATTTGACATTAATAGTAAAGAGTGCATCATTCATTTCCGATATACCTAAACTAATTGGTTCAGTTAAAGAAAATTCATTTGTCAGTTAACTCATTTACTAATTGATCATATTCCATATGTTGTTATCAATTTATTAATTATTCAGTGATCGAATTTTTCAACATTTAAAAAGTTTAAATTTGAAAATCGAATTTACTAAACATATATATTATTTCACATACTTCTTTTTTTTCTTTTTTGAAAATAATCAGAAATAAATTATTTAGATTCAGATTTGTTAAGCAGTATTGAAGAACAATCGGATTTCATATTTGATGTTGGATCCGGACGAACATATTCCTTGCCACAATATATCAATTATGTTAATGATCAGGAAGACGATGACGATTTGATGATAATGCCGAATACGGAAATAGGTTTGATTAGTTTAATTCTTGCAGCATTTTCGCAAATCATACATTTTAGATATTCGAGAATGATTTTGATGGTGTATTAAAGCTAAGAAAGCGTAAAATGTTGGAAAAATTGCGTGAATGACATGTCACAGATACAATGTTTCATTATAAATTCTACATTGAGATGACAAAAAAGTATGATAAATTAGCA
>NW_018108441.1:66745-77842 GCF_000183805.2 Loa loa | reverse complement strand
AATAATAATGATAATAATAATAATGATAATAATAATAATAGTAATAATAATAATAATAAATAATAATAATGGAACAAAAATTATTATGAGATAAAAGGAGACAGACTTACTGAGCTTTAAAATTACCCATAGTACAGATACAGAGCAGAAGTAGCATTGAGATTGGATAACAGTGAATTAGTACAAATAAAGGTCATGATCCGGAGTCCAAGTAAAGGTCATAATAAGATAATGAATGATAGGATAAGGGTGACAGGTGGTGATCGATCAAGTGGTTGTGGGATTAAATGCAAATAATGTTCCTATGAAATGGTACAATGGAATTAACTGAGTAAAAATGAAATTGATGTAAGTGAGAATTGATCAAATGCAATAAAATTATCACAAATGATGATATGATAAAGTAACATAGGATCATTGATCTTGTTAGTTCTGATAATGTGAAATGGAATGATTTTTAGCATTATTGATATAATTTTTAAATTAATTAGTGGTCAATAATTCAAGTAATTAAAATATTTTTCCAAATGTCCTTTTCAATGTCCATTTTCATCATTTTTTTCTTCACTATGTCAGAAATAATTCCATCATTTTTTTTCCTAAATTATTTAAATCAAATGTGAGCAAATAAAAGTTTTTCATTGAAATTTACATTTTTATGGTGATAGAATTAACTTTCCTTTTATAAATTAATAAATGAAGGTAATAATAATATTTTTTGCTCAATTCATTTAATTATAACTGCTTAATTTGCTCAATTTTAATTGATTAATTTGCTTAATTGGTATTGTACTCATACAAAATTATCATTTCCACTTCCATTTCTTTTTTTCTTTTGCTTTAACAAGCAGCTGTTAGCTATTTCTGATAGAATGTAAGCATTTTCTTCTTTTATAGGACAACTTATTCATTCTTTCCGTTTTTTTTCCCGGATTTCCGATGGTAATTTCGCCATTTACATTCCTTTTCTTTTTTTCCCTTTCCTTTCACTTTCGCCCCTTCTTCCTCTCTCTTTCTCTCTCTCAGTTAGTTAGCTTTCTTTTCGAAGTCCTTTTTTTTTACCTACTTTTTTTTTTTTAAATTCGAGGAAGATTTTTTTCTCGTTCTCTTTTTTTTTTTAAAAAATTTTGGCATCTTACATGGTTATACAAAGAGAGTATTAGGACTTCATATAAGATATTCAAAAATTAATGGAAAAACTCAAAAAATTTTTAATTTGTAAAATATTTGCAGCCATAAATTGATGAATTTTATTATCAAATTGCTACTTTTTATATTTAATTTTGTTTAATTTTTTTGAACGAATTTTATGTAATATTTGATATTTTTTATTAAAAAACAAAGTAATCACTCCTATTGGAAGTTAATAAAAATTATTAATTTCAAATAAAATTTGATAGAAAATTTAATTAAATTATTAAATTTGTTGTAAAATTTATTGATCTAATCTGTGGTAATTAATCAATTGGTTGAGTGTGAAATCAACTAAGAAATGTTATTTTGTAATAAAGAAAAGAAGAAATTTAGGATCAAATTATAATCCAATTTATTATTAAATGTTAGAAAAAAATCGTAAGATTGAAATAGGACTATTATTCTGAAATGATAAATTATGATTTGGGAAAAAAAATGCATAATGAATTATTCACAAAAGATAAGAATGATTGAAGTTAAAGATAAACGATTGTAGTAAAATAAAATTTAACAATAATAATACTAATTATAATATTGTTTCAAAAGAATAATGATAACAATCTTATCATAATTTCTAAAATGTTGACTGAAACTTTCAGTCTGTTAAATTTTATAAAAAATAAAAAGTCAAAAAAAATTAGTTGTTAACAGAAAGCATGCAAGTTTGTTTAATTGATGCGTTACCTTAGTGATAAATGATTTCCTCTGTAAAAAAAAGAAAGTTAAAAATAAAGTAGTTAGAAATATTTTCGTTTTCATTTTTTCCCATCAATTATCATTAATTATTATTATTATTATTTCACTGATAATAAAGATTATCTTTGTTATTATTGACATTAAGCTATTATCTTAACATTTGGTCTGTTATCATTTCTTTTTTATTTTTTTTTTTTGAATGTTCAACTGTTGAATAGTTTTTTGTAACTCAAGAATATACTTTTGTTGCAAAAAAAAAAAAAAAAAAAAAGAAGGAGAGAGAGAGAGAGAGAGAAAGAGAAGTATTTTGTTTCGTTTCTCTTTAATATCCTAGAATTGTACTAATCAATTATCCTGGCTTATTGATAGCGATTTCATTCTCAAAAATCACCACAATTTTTCTTTAAACATTTTCTAATCAATGAATAAAAGTGGGATGGTTGTGGAAAATTTTCGATATTTTAAATTTTATAAATATATATTCCAATGATATGAGTAATATTCATTTCTGATATGAGTAATATTCATTTCTTATTTTTTCTCGAATCATTTTTTTCTTTTTTTAATTATTTCAAGCAAAAAGAAAGGAAAAAAACTCATGGAAAATGCTAATATTGTTTTCTTATCATTTCTAATTATTTATATCTTATTTTATTTATCACCTTATATTTCTTTTTTCCACTTTTTTTTTTCATTATCATATGCAATAAATAATGTGATAAATTACTTTTCATTTATCAGATATAGAAGTGTATAGTAAATTATTAGTATTTCTCTTCACAAAAAAATTAGTTATACGGTAAATGGTTTTTCATTTATTATATATAAAGTTGTATAGTAATTTATTAGCTTTTTTGCATATTATTTATGTCATTAATCAGTTTTTTTGTTATTATCTTATTCAAATATACAGTAAATTATTAGTTACATTCGTCTAATTAATTGATTTGTCTCATTTTTTCTTTTTTTTTTTTATTAGTATTTTAAGTTGTAAATAATCTGCTGTTTCTTTTTTCTTTCTTTTTCACCGTATACTAACTTTTTCATTACCACATTGAAGTATACGGTAAACGTTTAATGCCATGTGCATTTATCGCAGCATTAATTATTGTATTATTACTTTTTTTCTTTGCTGCGATAACTTATACGGCAAGCCATTTGTTATTTTCATCTAACATATCATTAGTCTCTCATATATCTTATCATTAATTCCTCCATTGCTCTATTAAATTTTACGGTAATAATTAATTTTTTTCATTTACCGTATACAATGTTACAGAAGGAAAAAACTGATGCATAAAACTTTTGTTAATTTTTGATCTTTTAAGAAAACATTTAATTTATTTTTGAAAATGTAATTTTTTTTCAAGTACTTTGGTAAAAAATTTAGTTTTTCTGATTTTTAATAAAATTAAATTTTTTTTTGTCTAATCTTATCAATAAATGATTTAAAGTTTTCTCGTTCTATACGAAATGTTTAAAATAGTTTTATCAATACTATTTATAAAATTGAAATCCATCTTTTTCGTCCGTTTTCTTCCTCTTTCCTTCATTTCCCTTTCCTTTTTTTTTTTAACATAGTTCAATATTTTGTTCAAAGTGTGAAAATTTGTTTACAGTAAAAATATATAAAAAGGAAAAGAAGAAACATTTCGAAATAATTATGAAACCAATCAATTGATCAATCAGCAGATCGATCAATAGATCAATCAATAAGATAATTTTCAATGAATTCAATAATCGATCAATTTTTAGCTTTATTCCTGTAAGGATAATATGAAACAAAAAAAAACTAACTTTTTTTCGCACTTAATGTTCATTTTTATTTTTTTAGTTACTTCTATTTATTTAAGAACAGAATTGAAATAAACATAATACAATCAAATTGAATTCTCAAACCACAAAATTAACGATGCATCGAACTTTTCTTTTTTTGTTTTACTTTTTAAATTTCTGTAAGTTTTATCATTATGCAATTTATGTATTTAAATTTGCAACAAAATTAAATTTAAATGAGAAACTTGAAATTAAACTAAAAGTTTTGAATTCGTTCTGTTCACTTTTACCTTTATTTTCACGTCCATTTTGTTATCAATTTCATTAAGCAGTCATAAAATTTTTCAGTTTTTTCCATGTCATATTATTTGAAAAATTGAAAAATGTATTTCATTGCCATAATTTTTCTTTTTTAATTAAAAAATTGGACTGTTAGCATTAATTGAATGTTACAGTTAATTCTTTTTGAAATTTTTTGCTCCTTGTAAATTTCAGAATTTTGTTTTCAATTCTATTTATTTTCTTTTTTTTTTTTTGCTAAGATTTTTTCAATTATTCCAATAGAATTTGTGACATTACTAGGCAGTTATTTCAGTCTGTTACTGTAGAAGTATTTACTGCGCCAATTTCAAAAGGAAAAAAGCGCCTATCATATTTCAAAAAATTGTAATTTTGCTATTAAAAAAGGATTTGAAAAAAAGGTATTTTTAAAAAAATAACAGATTTAAAAAAAGAAACGAAGAATTAATGCAATTAATTTAATCACAGCTTTATAATTCAATTACTGCATATATATACAATACATATGAATTTATGTGCATATATTTGCCAATTAGTAGGATGTTTTCAAAAAGTCATTTGAAAAGTCCTAAACAAAAACAGCAACAAAGGCGGCATCAGCAACAACAACAACAACAACAACAACGACAACAGCGCCAACAACAGCCACAAAAGCAACAACAACAACAGCAAAGACAAGAGCGTCAACAACAACAGTTACAAAAACAACCACAACAATATCATCAGCAAAAATGTCAACTTCAACAAGCGGAACAGTTACAAACGACGATAAAAAAGGATGGAATTAGTATTAATTCAGGACGAATCGGTGAACGTTTGGTAATTCGTACAACAACGCTTACAGGTCAAAGATTACGATATACTGTTACTCGACCTTTTCTATCAGCTGAACCACGATTATATCATTCAAAATATCACTCTAATGATACTTTTCATCAATCATCTTCGAAAAATTCCATCAAAAATCATTCAGTAGAAAGGGATCGAACATTATCATCATCATCCATCAATGATACGTGTGAAATATTTACAGAAAAATTTTCAACCAAAACAAATAATGGTAAAAGTAAAAGTGACATTGAATTTATCATTTCTAAGCATCCTAAATTATCGATTGATGAAAATGGCGATAAACATACTGGTTATTGCTCATTTGCTCAACGATTTCGAGAAATGCAATCAATGACTTATGGTTATCCAAAGAAGTCAATTTCAACATCACAATCTGGAATAACCCCTAATACATCACATATACCAAGAATTAATTACAGAGCAATAATTACTTGTAGTTCAAATAATATTGACAAAAATTCACTGCCAGTATTCGAGAAATCTCGGCAGCAAGTTAACCAATGTGATATTCCCTACAAACAAACACAATCATTATCACCATTAATTAAAAGTGATAAAGGTATGTTTTGATAGTGGAACTGGTAGTAGTAATAATAATTGAATGGTAGAGTTTGTAAAATTACAAAATTTCAAAAAAAAATTTTTTTTCAAGCAAATCATTTCATTCAAATTTATATTTTTGTGGTTATTGCTCATTTATGATAATTTTACTGATAAAACAACTCATTAATTATGAATACAAATGATTTGTTAACTTATCGTAACAATTTTTTTATTAATTAATTATCGTAGCGCTTATTCTTTGAAATTTTTTTTGTTTTTCATTTCAAATTAATTTGATGAAATTACTTTCTTTGCCATAATTTTCTTAAACTGATCGGATTTTGAATTAATTCTTTTCTCAATTCTCTGCATTTCTCAATAACTATTGTTATATCTTCTTATCATTGTATCTTCTTATCAAATTAATTTAACTGAATCATTAGGTTTATTTCTTTTCCCTTAGCTATTGATTTTATTAATTAACATAACATCACTACTACACCTTTTATTTCCTGGTGCTTATTTTTCTTTTTTTTTAATAAAAATTAAATTTCTTTATCTTATCCAATCTATTCTATGTAGTAATGCATTAGACATTGATATATCTTAAAATTGATAAATTAGCCAGTCCAATTTATTCAAATTTTATTCTATCATTCATGAATTCGACTATTTGACTCACAGCCATTATACATCTCGTTATAAAAACATAATTATCAGTGAAATGAATTTCATCTTTTCTTTTTTTGATTTCAAATTAAACTTAAATTTATGAAATTAGAAAAGCCGACAAATAATATGCAAAATATAAACAAATCACCGAATCTCCAAATTCATAACAGAATTGTAGTACAACATTGCAAATGATAAAGTTAGTAATCATTTTTATTTCAATAATTATCATAAAACCTTACTAATTTATTTTCTCAAAAATAATTTTTATAACAATTAGAAAATTAAATTATTTTAAAACATATGCAACTTTTTTGTTAAAAAAATCTTTTTAATTATTAAAATAGTTAAAAAAAAGCAACATTGGAATAATTAGCGCCTGCAACTTGTCGTAACATAAATAATCATATTGTTTCTATTAAAATATGAAATTATTTACTAAATCTAAATATTTTATTGGCATTCCGCATTATTTCAAAATTGTTTTAATTTATGCTATGTTTTTTCAATTATAAATATTGCAAATTATATTTCAATTATATTTTAGACAAAACAATTTTGCTCTAATTAATTATAAGTGAAAAGGTGAGTGAATAGAAATTGTTACATTTAATATTTCGAATAAAATTATTGAAAGAGTGATGTAATTTATGTTAAAAACCACTTTCATATTGCCTAATTAGTTAATTAACAATAGCGGCACAAATTAAAGAAGGTTGTAAATTAAGTGCTATATTAAGTTATAATTTATCAAGCATAATTTTTATTGACATTGAATAAATGAATTTTATTCATAAATGATTCCATTAGAATGATAATGTAGTTTATGTCGAAAATCATTTTAATTAATTAATCAGTTAATTGGTTAATTATATTGGTGAAAATTAGCTAGCAAATTAGAATTGCAATGTTTTATTAAGCTGAGCATTATTTTCATTAATTTGCATAGAAAATAACTAATTTCTTCCTTATATAATATATTATTGAAATTATTCATCCAATGCATTTCCTTTTCTTGATAGAAAATTCGCTTAATATATTAATAATTAAAATAATTAGGTACAATGAAGAGGTTAATTTTGCATGAATTAAATTTCCAAATTGATGTGAAATTTGAAAGATAACACTGATTACCCAACATTTTGTCTGATGCTATAAATATACATATATATATTTCCAAAGTGATTGAGCAATTAATTCATTTGTTTCATTTAAGTGTTTTAATTTATAAAATAATTGCAGTAACAGTTGACATCGTTCATTGTCGTTGAAGTATTTGAAATTTAAAGTGATCACATTAATTTAAATACATTAAATATATCAACATCCTTTAACCCGTATATTTTATTCATATAGTTTATATATACTTTATAGTTTATTTGATAAATGGATGAAAAATTTAAAAATGGGATTCAATTTCTAATTTAGAAATAAAAATAACTGTTTACTAAATATGAGTGGAGAAAAAACTATAATATTTCATCTGCAATATCAATTCATTTCACAACGATTTCATTTAAAAATAAAAAGAAAAAACGGAATAAAAAGTAGTAATAAAAGTACTAACAGTAAAAAGTAAAGTATTAATTAGTCGAAGAAATATTATTAGTAAAGTATTAGTAATAAAAGTTAGTTACTACTGGTAAATAGTAAAAGTAAAAAGCAGGTTATGCTTTTTTTTGCTAAAAACAAAAAAGAAAAAGTATATATTTAGTTTAAAAAGTTCAAAAGTTCACATTAGGCACAACTTATTTTTCACTAATTCCTTAATTATTTAGTAATTTATTAATACTTTGTTAAGATTATACGGTGAACTGCAAGATTATACGGTATTATACGGTGAACTGTTTAATGGAGTATTACATTATTTAGTTTAATATAAAGGAAAAATAGAACGACAAGGTGAATAACATTAAATTGATTAGGAAAAAAGAACGAATTAAGATTATCGATCATTGAGTAAGGGATTATTAGAATTAAATGATGGTAGTGGTTGTTAAGAAGGGAAAAAATATGATTTACTACAATGATTAGATCCTAATGATAACCATTAAATAACTGATGATACCCCTAATAATCAATGATAGTTCCAATGTAATCAAATGATCAATGATACCTTAAATAATCAATGTATCATTGATAAAAGTTAAAGTGCAATATTTTGAGTAATTGAAAGATTAAATGATAAATAAGTTTTTCAAATGATTAGAAGTATTTTTATATTAATAAGTAATACATGTTTTTATCGTTTTCTCTCGGATATTTTAGTATCATTTGTGGGAAATAATAAAAAAAAAAGCAAAAAAACGAAACGGAAAATATCAAAAAAAATTTTCAGTTTTGATTTGGTAAAAAATGAAGTATTTGGGTTTTCAATTTTTTGATATGAAAAAAATTTTAATAGTTTTAAATATTTCAATTATTTTTTAGAAGTTTCGAGTATTTGGAGTTTTTGAGAACAAAAAAAAGTGTAATCATGTTTAATTAGTTTAGATTATTTAAGTATAAAGAAATAAATAAATGAAATGCAGAAAAAGAAAAATTGAAGGACATTTAAAAATTTTAATTCGCCTTTTTTTCTTTTTCTTTTCTTCACAATGGCATGGATCATATTTATTTCTCAAAAAAAAGAAAAATCATTTGTAAAAAAATATTTTTGAAATTTATATAAGTGAATTTTATAGAAAATAAGGGCGATAATAACGAAGAATGAATCAATTAAGAAAATTTTTAAATAAGTATAATTTTTGAATAAATAAATCATCTGAATAACTGTATTCTAGTAATTCTTTTTACAAATTATTCAGAAGAAAATTGTAAAATTAAACAAACAAAATTATTTTTTAGCTTATTTTTTACTTTCTAGTTTATAATATATAACTGTATATAACATATAATTGCATATGATATACAATTTAGCATATAATATGTAATTTGGTATATAATATATATTTAATATATAATTATGTCAATTATTTGGCTCTTTTTTTATAATTTTTTTGATTGAAAATGACATTTTTCATTAATTTATCTATTTATTACACTGATAACACATTACTCGAATTGAATTTTACAAGCAGTAAGTATGATAAATTTGTTAAAAAATCTTGTCACTTTTTCAAATCATTCAAAAGTATCATCTTTATAAAAAATAAAAGAAAAATGTAAAAATTTCGGGTAATTTAAACAAACAGTTTAATTTTTTTTAAACTTTTTCGGAATTTAATTGGTTGAACATTTTTATTAATGTATAATCTTTAATGATAGTTTCTTGAGAATTTTTTAAAAAATTTTTTTTTTATAAAAAAAAGCGAAACATGGAATGAACAATTGAAATGAGATGAGAAAAGTTTTAATTGCAAATTATTCGAGAAGATTCTTAGCTTAAATCTGCTAAGTTTTATGGTTAAATAATTAAACGATGAAAAGATTCATTCCGTTTATGTTAACCAAAGGTTAGAGGCTAGGAAACGTTGTTACTTCGTCATAAACTTCAAACAAAAAAAAATACAAATACAAAAAATAATGGTTGCCTAATTAGATTAAAATATTTGATAATAATATCATAGTGCTTAAATTATTTGATTTATTTAAAATTTTAATTCAAAAAAAATTTCATCGGTAAGTTTAATAGTTTGTTTTTGAATTATTTCAAAACGACGGTATTTTAAAATATTTTCCATTCCTTTTCTTTTCAGGAATTCGCTTTTTTTTTTGATTTTACTTTTTATCCAATAAATATTTATTTTGATGAAAAAGTCTGGAAAAAATAAATTGTACAAAAAAGTATGAAAATGTTTATTTTCCATAATATTATCCATCCATCAATTAACTTATACCATACCATAAAATTTGTTATAAAATATTTTGTCATATTTTTAAAAAAGTTATTTTTATTCTAAGATTTACTGCTAAAAAAATTAAAAATTTTTTTTTATTTTTTATAAGGAAATAAAAGAGGCAAATTTGCATAGTTATTTCATTTTAATGTCAACAATTCAAATGCAATACAATTTTATCGTTTGCTTTTCATTCTAAACTGTGAACGGTTAAGATAGATAAAAACAAAAACTAAAATTATAGAAAAGAATGCAATGATGAAAGAAAAAAGCGAATATTTCTTTTCTTGTTGCACATAACATTTCTTAAACTTTAATTTAAATTTAATAATTAATTACTGATGAACTGTTAATCACAAAATTTATAGCACAGAAATTGAAATAACGAATTGGTATTTATGATTTTATTGCTGTTAATAATAATGATAAATGATAATGAAATGCGATAAGGAGTGATAAAAATGTTAAAATTATTTAGCATAAGTTTAAATAATTTAAAAAAAAAATGAAAGAACAACGATGAAGAAGAGATGGAATGACAGAGAAATATCATCGAATAATTGCTTATTTTATTTCAAATATTTCTGTTATCATTCATCACTTATAGTGATAAAATTATGAGGATCTATTACCATTTTGAACAAAATTTTAAAAGCTAAATTTTTCACCAAATTGTTTTTTCTAATATTCCCGGGTTATCCCTGGTGTAAAAAAAAAAACATGCATCACAGTCGTAATCATTGTTATTATCATTTTAGTGATAATATTATAAGTATTTAAAGTATACTGATAGGGTGGAAGCATTCAGATTAAATCCATCAAATTTGCTTATCGTTATAATTACTTGTAGCATAGGTGTCGACTTCTTATCACAAACACTTTTTTTTTGGTTGAAACAACTTTTATATAAAAATGTCAAATAATTACGTCAATTACGTCAACAATATTGTAAATAAACACAACGTTCGTTTAATAACAGACTTTTGAAATTAATTCCAAATTTAAGACCTTCAAAATTACCGAGAATGATTTAATTTTCATTCCAATTATTACCTGTCACATTATTGTCATTCAATGATTACCGTCATTTAATGATATAATAGTGTGGTATTGTAGTTAAATTTAACTGTACATGATCAAATTACATTCAAAATACACCCAAACTAAATTTTAGGATATTCCAATCAATTTTAATTGAATATAATTGAAGTTGTTTAATTTGATT
>NW_018108441.1:56650-66499 GCF_000183805.2 Loa loa | reverse complement strand
AAGCATTCAGATTAAATCCATCAAATTTGCTTATCGTTATAATTACTTGTAGCATAGGTGTCGACTTCTTATCACAAACACTTTTTTTTTGGTTGAAACAACTTTTATATAAAAATGTCAAATAATTACGTCAATTACGTCAACAATATTGTAAATAAACACAACGTTCGTTTAATAACAGACTTTTGAAATTAATTCCAAATTTAAGACCTTCAAAATTACCGAGAATGATTTAATTTTCATTCCAATTATTACCTGTCACATTATTGTCATTCAATGATTACCGTCATTTAATGATATAATAGTGTGGTATTGTAGTTAAATTTAACTGTACATGATCAAATTACATTCAAAATACACCCAAACTAAATTTTAGGATATTCCAATCAATTTTAATTGAATATAATTGAAGTTGTTTAATTTGATTATATCAAAACTAATCAAATTAGAGTAACTGTACTCGATTGAATTAATTTCACTTGGCTATAAATGAATTAGTTTAATTTAAACAAGTTTGTATTTAGGCAACCTACTAAATTGAATTACATTTATATGTATTTGAGTTGATTTCACTTAAATATAATCGAATTAACTTAATTTAAATGTATCAGAACTAATTTATATTTGAGTAATTTGAATTGACGGAATCTTTCAGTCGCAGTGTGCACATTAAATGGAGTGTCAATATTATAAGCAATAAATTAATAACAAATTATATTAGGTCAACATTTCGTTGCAGTCATTTAAATTTGAATTTTGTTTAACAAAATATAAGAGAAAGCATTAACCATCCTGGGTTACTATAATGAGTTTGGCCCAAACTTAAAACGGATTGATTATTTAATTAACTTACATAAGCATTTTGCAAACTTTTGAACATTAAAAATTTATATTAATTTAAATCTCCAATAATGTTTTAAAAAAAAATCATTCGCAACAATTTATTTTATTTTGATTAATTAGTCATTTTTGCCATTAACAACAATTTACGTTGACAAATTTCCTTATTATGTAATAAATGATTAATTATTCATAAATCCTGTGACTGTAAATAATTGGAGGATGGTTAATTAGTTAAACGGATTAACCGAATTATTTCGTTAATCATTAATCGAAATTTTGTTAATATTAATCGAATCGGAAAAAAAAGCAAAAAATAAATTAGCTCCGATAATGAAATAGTAAATCATTAAAAACAAACAAGAACAAAACTATTTTTCTCCTGAAAAAAAGGAATTAGATATCGATAATAAAATAATAAATATCGAATAAATATGAAATGATTCATCCCAACAATGCAGTAATCAGTCACTGATAACAGATAAGCAAAAAAAAAAGATTATTAGCTAAAAAAACTGGCAGAAATAAATTAATTCCGATAACAAAATAATTAATCATTAATAGTAAATAAGAATAAAATAAATATTAGCCAGAAAATAATAATGAATTAATGCCAATAAATGGAATAACTAATTAATTACTAATAGTGAATAAATTTAATTAACCTTTTTTTGGTTTTATTCTAATTCATAATAGCGTGGAAATGCTAATTATTAATAGCAAATTTTATGAAAATCAATAATTGACCATTACAACAATATTGACTGCACTATGCTTTATCGTCATCATAAATAATAAATCGCTACAATTACTATAATAATATCATTAACCGATCGATCGATTAAAGATTTCCAGTTCCGATTTAATTTCCTTTTCATCTATTTTCATTTTAATTTCATTGAAATAATCTGTCCTTTCATTTCGATGTTTTTTTTCATCTTTTCCTTCCATTTTTTTTCTTATTATCTGCTCCACTTTTTCATCTCATTCAATCGATTTACAAACTCTCCACTACTATCCCTCATCTTTTTCCTCATTTCCTCTCTCTCTCTTCATCATTTTCCATTCTTTTTCATTTTAACATTTTCTTTCTCCTTTAATGCCTCCTATCATTTCCATGATATTTTCATCGTACCAATTTATGATTTATGGTTTGGTTCAATTGCGGGTCGGTCCAAATTCTTTTCATCAAAATTCAGAAATCGAATAACTTTGACCCCTTTCGTTCTTTCGTCTCTTTCTCCGCACTTCGTTCTCTTTTTCTTTTTCCCTTTATTTTCATTCCTTTGCAATTCCTTATCTTTTTTAAGAAGGATTGGGAGAGAAAAAGAGAGAGAGAGGGAGGAGGAGATGCAAGAAGAGACAAAGATTGAAAGGAAATAGGAGGGAAAAAAAAGAAACAAGAATTTGTTTAATTTGAAATATAATCTCTACAAAAGTGGACAATGATGACAATCGATGACATTATTTCCCAATTACAACTATATTATACTGCACGAAATGTCCATTTTTATTCATTATTTGCTTTTTAAGAATTATTAGAGAGATGAAATTTTTAAATTTAAAAATTGAATGAAATGCATGATTTTAGATGAAATGAAATTTTAGAAATTAAATGGAATTGACTCAATCATTATCTATTCTATCTTCTCTCCTTCCCATTTCATTCTTATAAATTGTTGAACCATTTGAAACATCTGCGCCAATTTGATCCTATCAATCTTCCTCTTCCTCTCCTCTTCTCCTTTCTTCTCCTCTCCTCTCTTCTTCCTCCTCCTCCTTCTTCTTCTTCTTCTTCTCTTCGTTTGTTGCCATTTGCGCTCTTCTTTATATCAAAAAAAAAAAAATTATTTTTTCTTCTTTTTTTTATGTGTGTACCCTCAGTGAATGCTGTGCTCATCTTGGCTTGGTGCCGCATTAAATAATGGTAAATTTAAATTTTAAATTTTCTTTTTTCCTTTCATTAAAAATTTATTTTAATTTTATGGAAAAAATAAATTAATTATGATAAAAAGGTAAATTATACCAATATTACAACAATTTTAATTTGCTTAATCGACATTTAATTATTTTAATTTATTAAAGTAAAATAACAAATGTAAGTTTTGCAATAATATTACGAATCAATTTCTTAATTAAGATTTACTTATTTTAATTTATTATATTTATATATTTATTATTTTAATTTATTAAAAAATTTATTAATTTATTAAATTTAATTTATTTAATTTATTAAGGTAAAATAACAAATGTAATACTCAATTATTTGCAGTAATTTAATATTATGAATGCTTAATTATGACTTATTTGCCCGAAAATTTTAAGAAACATTTAATTAAAAATTCTTATGATTGGATTATTTCATTTGTTTGTTAATTTTTCATTCAATTACTTTATGATGATTTGTGTTAAATCAACAAATAGCTATTTTCGAAGGGACTATTAAGTTAGAAATTCTAAATAGATATTCAAAATCAAATTAAGAATGTTCAGCATTAAACAAGTATTTAATTACGAGTTTACAACGTCGATGAACATTTATTGATATTTATATGGGAAAACTTTGTAATTATTTGATTGAGAATGTAGTGTGATATACAATCGAAAGATTTCATGAGGATTTAAATATTATATACTTATTGTATTTAGTATTTTAGTGACCTGGTCAATTATAAATTTTCGAACGAGTATTTAAATACGAATTTTAATTAATACTTGAGTGATTTCGGATAGATAATTATGAATGACATCGAGACAATATATGAATTCTTCCTTTTTTTTAGTTATCAGTTCTTCAACATGATAGTTTGATTTAATTTAATTATCAAAGAGAAAATAGACATTAGTTGATGACAAATTAAGTGCCTTAATTAGTTGATATTAACAATTAATCAAGGTTAGTTAATGATAGATTAATGAAATAATCCAATTAGTTAATGTATGTTGATGATAACCTAATTTGTAGGAACTTTATTCTAATCAACCAAAGGTATACCTAAACCGGTTTAATTTCCGGATCACATATCTCTTCTCTTTCTAATTTCACCTTATTGTGTAGAGATTGATGCGAAAATAAATAGTATAATTGACATTTCAAACTGTTTCTTCCTCTTTTCTTTTACTTTTTTCGTCCCATCTTTTTTGTCGTCTAAAAGATTACTTTAAGAAACTTGTTAATTAATTCGCTTCTTTTGTTTATAAGGAAAATGAAATTCTTCTAAGTTACAATCAGCAATAAATCATTCATTTAATTAATCCAATTAATTTTTTTGACGCAGTGTTCTTATTATTTAAAGTAGTAATAATTATATGAAAGAAAAGGAATTCAATCATTTTTGATTATAAATAAATTAAAATTTCAAATTAGTATTTAGAAACGGTTATAAAAATAGTATAATAATAATGGAAAAGTATTTAAAAAAAGTTGATAAAGGAAAAAAAACAGAAATATTACATTTTGAAATATTCAGAATAAATTTATTTGTCAAATAAAATTTTTACGAATGAAATAAATTTTTAATCATTGACCAATTAATTATTAGCATAAATGAAGCTAATTCTAATTATCATTAAATGAATAATTTAAAGAAAGAAATATAAATTAATTGTAACAATAATTATTTTTAAATTGACGTTTTAAAAATAAAATAAATTAAGATCTTCGGTTAATTTTTTTTTTGTGATTTTTTTCCAAATTTTAATCTTTTCTTTTTTCAATAATTTTCATTTCAAGTACGATTTCGTCGACGTGAAAATGAAAATGGTAATAAAGAATTGAAATCTGAAATGCCATCACGATGTCTTTCCACTCCTCAATCATTAAATCGAAGTATTCCATGTACCTATGAAACTAATCAGTATACTACTACACGTTCCACATCATATACTGATAGTTTACCTGAACCTTCATTACCGAGTAAGTTTTTTTTTTTTTTTTATTTCCATTTCTTTTCTTTCTACTCTAAATAATTGATTAAAGGTATACTTATCAATATATTTAATAAAGTATTGCAATAATAATATAGGACTTATAAATTATTAGAATAGCATTTTCCAACAATTGCTAGATCATATTCAATTTTATTAGGAAATCAATACTGCATTCCTTTGTATTATTACTATTTCGTTACTTTAATCTTTAATCTTTCCATCATTTTTCAATTTTTTACAAATTATAAAATTGAACCATTTTATGGATTATAAAGTTTGAATAATTTACGGACGATACCTTTTGAAATGAGAATGAATGTAAATGAGAATCAAGAGTTAAATTAGATTTTTACCAATTTTTTTCTCGATTTTTCCCCCGCCACGAATAACATCGGTATTTTTCCAAATTAATAAATTATTAAACTCTATTCGAAAAAACTTCCCACTCATGTTATCACTTTGAAGTAATATTATCTGAATGAATGCGAATAGAATGATGGACAATAAATAAATTTGTTTTGTTTTACCTTTTCTTTTTTCATAAACATTAACCTTTAGGTGGTACTCGAACAGCTATTGTTGGTCCTAATACGGTACATCGAAGTCGTGAAGGATCATCGCATGATTATGGTATAGCTGATGGAAGAGGTTTGATTTTTCTTTCTCCTCAAAATTGTATGATAATCTTTTTTACTTTTTTTTCTGTCATTTTTGTTTTGTCAAACGAATTTTAATTATTGGAAAAATAAAATTTAAAAGAAGAATGTGAACACAACAAGGAAAGTTTTGGCTTTTTTTATCTGAAAGTTTTGTTTAATTGTTAAAAAACATTTATTTATTTTAAATATTAATCCTTTTCTTTTAAAAAAAAAAAGGAAAGGTAATTTTATGATTTTATTCTTTCCTCAATGATTTGAACGGTGAAAAAAAAGGAGAAAACGGAAGTTCATGTATGTTCCGAAAAAGAAAAAGGAACACAAACCTGATTTGTTTTATTTAAATGTGAAATGTAATCTTCGTTATCTTAATGTGATGTGTCATTTTTGTCATTTTCATATTAGACATGAAACCTAAATGTATTTCAAAGAAACAAAAAAAGACATTAATATTTTAATGACTGAAAATATTTAAATACTTTTCTTATCCCTTAAAAAGATGAGATTAAAAAGAGATGAGATTAAAAAAGCTGAAATGACTTTTTCCTGAAATTTATGAATTGTAATTTTATTTATTTCGAAAAAAATATCATTTTCTTTTTTTCAACGGAGGAAAAAGAATGAAAAAAAAATTTTCATTGGTAAAAAATAGAAAATAAAAAAAGAATTTTCTCACTGTTTAACCTTTTTTTTTTTTGTTTAAGTACTCTTGAATTTGCTTAAGTGTATTCTTTGTTTAAATACTTTTTAAAAATGTGATAGATGAAGTTAAAAAGTGGAAATGACTTTCCAAATATTTTTTTTTTTTTTGAGCAGTTAGCAATATTTGAATTTGAAAAAAATGTATACATTTTTATGCAACTTGAATAAAAAAGTAGTAATTATTTCATGTTGCAAAATAAAAATGAATTTTTTTTCATTAAAGTTTAAAATTTTCTTTTAAAAATAAAATTAAAGGTAAAATATTTTCGATATGATTATCAACAATATTCTATCTATCGATCAGTTATGATCTTACAACCACAAACAAAATTGAAGATAGGAATAGACGATATAAGACATGAGCTAAAAAGAAATGAGTAAAAAAAAATTGACCAAATTACATAATTAATTATTGATTATCTTTGCCATGTATAAAATAAAAAGAAAAAAGGAAAAGATATTTAATATAAGTGACAAGAGAATATTCTCTTATTATCCATTCTCTTTTCCTTCTTTTTTTTGTTTTTGAAATAGTTGAATTATGATTAATTTAATTATATCAATCATAATTTTTTTCATTTTTAAATGAACAATTTGGTGAATTTAAATTTTCATCTTATTTTATTTGAATTTATTGTTATTTATGTTTTGTGCTTACTTCTATCCGAAAAGATTTTCAACTATAATATATGTCAGCCATTAAAATGCTGTCGCACAAATAATAATTATTTTTTTGTTATAAAATAATATCGAGTATTGCTAATTTTACGTTACATTTCAAATATTTGAATTATACTATTAGTTTAACTTAATTGTATAAGTTGTATAATTCTACCGTTTTTAAAACAGTTAATTTATTACTTCCGTTTTCTCTCTCTCCCTCTTTCTTTCTCTCTCTCTCTCTCCCCATATATATTTATATATTATCTAATTTTTTGTCGTTTGGACATTATTATATATTTTACGCCATTTCCGTTCAATTTTTTTTCGAATCAATCACAAATGTATGTTATTTATATATTTATAATTACTTGAATACTTTTAAAAAAAAAGGAAGGACTTTCGAATTTGGAAATATAAAAAACTAATACATTTTAACAAAGAATACTAAAATAGAAATGTTAATGCGAATACAAATGAAAAAACATTCTAAAAAAATTAAAATATTCATGTATACATTTTTTTTTCAAAATATTTATATTATCCTTTATCAAAGTGATTAAATTTAAGTTTTAAATTAGCAAAAATTTTCAGGTGATGTACAAGCATACTACAGCAGTGATATTACTCTTGCATATACATCACCTCCAACACCAATATCCCGATATGATTGTGGTGATCCACCATCCTATTATAGCCATAGACGAAATACTCAACCGGAAGATGGTATCATTTTTATTGTTTAAAAGTTTTAAACCAATTAAAACTTCGAATTTGAATTTTCTCCCCGTTTAAATCATTTAGTTGAGTTTTAATTCATCATTTTAATCAGGCATCTATCTGCCAATTGTTTATATGACATTATTGCAAGGATTAATTACTAATCTATTTGTGCAAGAAATGAATAATCTTCGATTCTTGAAAAAATATATATTCTTCAATCTTGATAATTTGAAAGAAATGAAATGCGAAAATAAAAAAATTTATCTTTTATGGATGATAATTTTCCTGATGATTGTCATTTTATGGAGTACCTCTCATTTTTCTTTTCTATTTTCTTTTTTTTCCTCTTTCCCATCATTTTATTCTGCAAATATTTCTTTTTCAATACTTAAGTATTTCTTGAATTTGCCCTCTTTTTTTCTTTATCACTGAAGAATTCTTCGAAAATCAAAAAATCCTTCAAAAATTGTCATTTCCTTGTTTGGATTTAAACTTTAAATTTAAATTAAAAAATCAATTTGAAAATTACGAAGTAGTAATTAACATTTTTTGTTGCTGTATTGTTATAGTTTAAAATGCTAAGTAGTAATTTCAATTTTTCTACTTTGTCAAATAAATGTTTTCAAAAATAAACTTTCATTACTTTTTTTTTCTCTCTCTCTGTCTCACATTCCTTTTTTCTCTATCATTTACAGTATTTTTCTATGAACTTTTCGTCTTTTAGTATTACCAATATGAGAAAAAACAAATGAATTTTGAAAAAATGAATATTTGACAATCAATATGGAAAAGAAAAAGATGAAAGAATTAAAAGATCATTATTATTAATGCATGTTTTATTAACGAAATATCAAAAAAAAAAAAGTTTAGAATTGTTTTTCATCCCTTTTTAATTAATTTGCTAAAATATTTTTCATATCTCTCTCTCCCTCTCTCTCTCCCTTTTTCTCTCTCTGTGTGCATTTCCTACACTTTGAAATCATATCATTCATTTTGTTCTGTTAAAACATTGATTAATTGATGAAGTAATAAAATTTTTAAATAAGTTATCAAATGTACAAGTAAACAATTGTACAAAATAGCCGTTCACAAAATATTTGCAGATTGAATTTAAATAATAGTAGTATCAGTAACAATAGCAACAACAACAACAATAACAATAACGATAACAGCAGTAATTATTGCAGCAGCAATTAAATTTATTGAATAGCCAATAACAGACGTTGCAAAATAAAATTAAAGTCTAATGATGATGATGATGATGACGATAATGATAATAATGATAAAAAAGCAATAATATTGGTTAACAATCAAGATAAGTTGAAGGATTTGGTGATGAAAAATGTCTAAAAAAATAATGGTATGAATTGAATATCAATTTTGCAATATTTTCCTTTGATAATGTTGTCAACAATTGTTATCATTTATTTGTAATCAATAGCAGTCATTGAATGATATCAGTATTGTGATAACGATTTGTACAATTGTATTATCTTTTTTCTCCTTTTTTCTTTTTCTCGAGATTATGGATTATTATTTTAATTATTAAAAATATGAATGTATGCTAATTGACATTGTAATTTTTATTCATTTACTGTAAATCTAATAATTCATTTCATCTTCTTTTTTTTTTGGACTAACTTTTCAAATTGTTCATTTAATTCTTTTTTCTTTTTTTTTTAAAGTACTAATTCTTTTTTTGTTAATGTTAGAAGGAATATTGAAAATGATTTAGTATTATAATGTAAAGAAAGAACCAAATAAAATTGAAGATGATGGTGATGTTGATAATAGGGACATGAGATGATGTGGACAAGAGAATAGGGACAAGAGAAAATGATGGGGGCATGAGATGATGTGGACAAGAGATGGTAGGGACAGGAGAAGATGATGGGGACATGAATTTCATTATCTTCTAGGCTTCTTTTCACTTCATATCTCTTCTCTATTATCGATCATTTTAGTTTCCTCTCAACTCATACTATTCATTCATTTCACTCACCCACTCAACTCATCTATTTTTCCAATCTTTTTCCTTGAAGATAATTGTTGATGACAACTACTTTAGTGAAACATAGAGAAAGAGAGTGAGAAAACGAGAAAAGAGAGAAATAAAAAAGGGAGAGAGAGAGGGAGAAAGAGAGAGAGAGAAAAAAAATGATTCGAATTATTGGTGAAAATCAGGCGAAAAATACATTTTGGGTAACATTTACCATGATAATTGGATCCCATTCTACCCAAATAAGGCTTCCTTCCCTAATTTGTTCTCTTATTGGATGAATTTTAATCCTTCACATATATATATATATATATATATATATATATTATATATATATAT
>NW_018108441.1:54728-56210 GCF_000183805.2 Loa loa | reverse complement strand
ACTTACTTACTTTACTTTACTTTACTTATTATAGTTATTATTATATTACTATATATATATATATATATATATATATATATATATATATATATATATATATATATATATATATATATATATATATATACAAATATACTGCTCCTCTTTTCCTCCTTTCCTTTCTCGAGAAGCCTTATCTGTATTCCATTATTGTCGTTATTATCGTTATTGTCATTGTTGTCATTGTTGTCATTGCTATTATCCCTTGGCTTATATATGATAATGCTTTATTCTCGTCTTTTTAGGATTAATTGCTTTGAACAATTTTATGAATGAAATGAATTACAAATTTATATTTTTATTTCCATTATTAGATTATTTTAATTATCATTATTGTCTTTTAAACTTATTAACCTTAAGTTGTATTTATTATATTTCTAAAACAAAAATAACTATAAAATGTTAAAATTTTAATTTTATCATATGGAAAGATTTTGCAGAAATTTGTTTTACTTTTAACATATAATAATTAAATTTTTCTTTTTTTAATCAATACTTTTTTAAAATTGAGCAAAAAGCGCATATAAATTTTCAAAAAAGTCTTTCTATTCTATTTTTATAAGTGTTGAATAATTTTATTGAATTGTTGTATTTTATTTCGCATTTTTATCTTAACTCTTAACACATTCATTCGTAAAACTTTAACACTGGCAAGCAATAATTTAATCGTAATTACGGCCAAATGAATCGAATAATTCCATTTAATATTTTTGTTATTTTTATCGCTATTTAATTTTAATTTCTCAATTTAAATGTTTGTTATTTTTTATTTATTTTTTTTGCCTGTATTTTATCATTCTAAATTTAATATTTAATAATATAATTACTGTTAATTTCTGAAAATTAGATTGTTCATTACTAGTAATTTGTATTATTTAACCTGTTTTTTTTTTTTAACTTCTTTCATTCCAGGTCTATTATATCCACTCTGTTCAACACCGTTATCTCGTAGTCCACGTTGTGAATTTTCACAGGATACTTCAATAACAACTGATGGTTCAATGTTACCACGTACTAATCGACCACGTGAATTACGAATTGCACCATCATCATCATTAATGATACGTACAACAGATAATAGTAATACGGTAACATCAAAACAAACCACTGGTAAATATCCCGCGTAAGTTTTATAATATTATTAATTTATTTAACTTGAAAAAAAAATTTCTTTTCTTAATTTTTTAAGGAGAAATGAAGAATAAATTATAATTTTTATTTAATTATGAAATGAATATTGTAATTATTATTTCATAATTAAATGGAAACTATAATCTTTTTATACTTTTTTTCCTATGAAATAATTTGGTTATCATTATAAAATATTTGGCCCATAATTAGTAATTAAAATTACAACTTCATAATTAATTATAATAATTATTTCTTTGTTTGCTGGTACCTATTAATGACTTTTTTTGCTTTGTTTTTGCAAAAATTGTTAGC
>NW_018108441.1:47330-53281 GCF_000183805.2 Loa loa | reverse complement strand
GCAAATGTAAAATGAAAAGGTGTAAAAGTAAAAAAAAAGAAAAAAATGAAAAATAAAATTTTTAAATACTTACTAATCATTGCTTGTTTTCCTTTTTCTTTTCCAACTTTCTCTCTTTCTCTTTTCCTTCATTTTCTTCCTTTACTCCATAACATTTTATAGAACTTTTTGTTTTTGTTTTTCTTTTTTTTTGAAACAACTGTTTTTTTCTTTCTTTCTTTTTTATTTTCCTCCTTTCTATTTAGTTCCACACATTCATTGTTTTTTTTTTTTAGAAACAAAACAATATGTTTGTTCATTCGATTTTTTTTTGAATTATTTTTGAAAATTCTTTTTTAAAATTCCTTCTTTTCCGTCAATTTTTTGTTATTATTTTTTTTTAATAATTTCATTTTTTTATATTTTTCTTTACTTTTCACACCGAAAGAATTTTTCCTTTTTTAAATGAATGAAAAAAATGGCATAAAATGCGAATGAAATATCTGAAAAGAAACATTTTTTTCACATTTCTGTTTGCTTGCAATAAAGAAAAGAAAAATGAAATTAATTAACAATTAGAACGTTATTTTAAAAAAAAAACGTTAAGAAATTATGAAAAACCTAAAAATCTTTTTGTTCTTTTTTTTGCAACTTTTCATCGTTTGCGATATTAAAATCTCATTAATAAATTTTTATAATAATTTCTTATCAAACTATTAATTATCATATCAATCATATATTTTGTTTACATTATGATTCATCATATTTCTTCAATCTTTCTTTCCCTCCCTTCCTTCTTACATTTTATCATTGTTTAGCTATACCATTAAGCAGCTAACCTTTGATTATACATATTAATACTTCACTGTATTGATCCTTACTATTATTGATTTCTTCTTTTCTACACTTAACTCCTTTAACATCAGCTGCTAATCCTTTTTATTATCATTGGTTTATCTTTTTTTATTTCCTCTCGAAATTATCAATACATAAGAATTGATTTATCGTTTTTTTTTCTCCCCCTTCCCAAATTATTTTATAAAAATAAGAAACCTGTAAAGGCTCTGATTTCTTTTCCTCATCTATAATAATTGAAATTTCAATAAATTTTCCTCGAAATTTGATTGGAATTACTTCTTTTTTCATTTCTAGTACATTTCGTGTGTACGGTACATCAGGAAATACAACTCCTGGTAGCAGTGGTACAAGTGCACCGGTTATGGTTGATAAAATAGTGCCAATGAATTCGACAACAAATTCCCGAAAGGTGAAATAAAATCTTTTAATATATTAATTCATCAAATTATTGTTATTATTTGATTTTAAGATTTTATCAAAAAATATGCTTTTAGACCAAAGAAGACAATTGCTGTTATCATTTACCGCAATTTGATTAATTTATAAATTTTTAATTTTATGCAACATTTGAAATGTAACAAATGATAAGATTAGTGCTATAATTTGAAGCTATTTTTCTTGTTCGAACCAAACTATCACTTTCACTTCGACTTATCATCAAACCAAACATATCTTTTTTTCAGTCTTTCTTTTCTTTTTGTTATCATCATTTCAAATAAGTTTTCAAAGGAATATCGTATTCATGTTCCTCTGTTTCTACCTTATCTTTTAGTTACAAAATTAATAAACCTACATTTGAAGAAGAAAAATCGTAAAATTTGGAAAATACAATCAATTTGAAAAATACAATCGAGAAAGTTATTTCACTAATTTAACTTAAAAATATAATTGGTTCACTTTATTAATATAATTAAATCTATAAAATGTTTAATAAATGCATTGCACATCATTACCTATTCATTACTTACATCAAACTATACAACCACAGTATTGATCTTTACATTAATTAGTCTCTAAATTTAGGTCAATATTAAAATTTTGTCATCGCAAAAATAAGATCACTTTGTCAATCAATATCAATAGTTATATCAGTATGTCATATTAATATCGATAGGATTGTGTATTTGATTATTTTCCTTTTTTCCCCCGATTTGGTTTTCTTTTTTCCCTTATAAATATGATTGGACTAATCGAATATAGGCTTATTAAGTAGATAATTTGCATTTGTATTAAAAAGTTACAGTATACTTTTTGCTATTGTGTTTAACCCCGTCTAACCTAATATTTTGACTTGTTTACCTAATATCTAAACCGGTTTAACCTAATATCTAGATTTAGTGTAACATATTAATTGATTTTTCTTATCATTTAAGAATATGCTTACTTCAAATACAGTAATCAGTTTTAAATTCATGTTTATTGGGTAAATGTGTATCATTTTATGTTTTAGATGATGGTAGCTCCCCAACCGCAAAATTCATATCATCGAGAACGTAATGGTTCCAGTTATAAAAATGCAATTCCTAGGTAATCCTTTATTCGCCAATTTTTTTAAAAAAGAAATGTTAATTATGAAATCAAGAAATCACATTCGAATTTTGGAAATTAAGGAATCAAATTTTGAATTAAATTTGTATTTTATCACTGTTAATTCAACATTTTTATTTCTAACATTTCTATAAGTCTATGGAAATGTCTTTTATTCATATTTTTACTACTTCCCTTTACTTATCCGCAGATTCATAGTTTAAATATAGTTTTTAAAGTATTAAATTTTACTTATTTCAGCCAACAAAGACGACAAAGTGTGGGTGCATTGGTACCTGCATATCATATCTCATCATTTGCTGATAATTGGCAATCTCGAGATCGTGATAGTCCACCAAATGATCAGCAAATAGTTGGCAAGTATTTCAGGCAGAATAGAATTACCCAAAATTAATTCGTTCCAGTTTAAATTGCGTTGCAGTATCTTTTTTAAGTCGATCTCCTTCACTTTAAATTTAATCCATTGAATTTTATTACTTAATTTAATGTTTATATGTTTTGCTGTACTACACCATGCAGCATTTTTTTTCCAGTTCGTATATATTTTCATAAAACAATCAACTTGTCTTCCTTTTTTAATCTAAATTTAAATCTAACTTCGATAATTTAAATTTAATTATGATAAATTCAGCTGATGATCGTCGTATGAAAAATAATAATAACGATGTGCGAGTGGCAGTTTTAGAACAACGTGTACGAGAATTAGAAGCTGCTGTCATTCCAGGTCAAGCACCATCAACATCATTAGCTGCTGCTTCTTCCTTTATCATTCCTGTCATAGGTTCCAAAAGTATGTTCTTTTTACTAGTACCATTTAATATTGATTAAAATTTAACAGGATTTTGCAGTTTTCCAAGTTTAATAAAATTAATATTTTAATTTGATAATATTTGTGAATATAAAATTTTTATTAATTACTTAATGTTTTTTTTTTCGTCCATATTTGAGTGAAGGATAGATAAATAAAATTGCTGGTATGCAAATAATTCTTGAATAGTCCTTGTTTCTTTCTTCTGTAGGAGTACCAAAAGCAAGTACCATACATAAAGAAGTGAAGTACCATAAAGCACCATACACAAATTAATTGATTTAATCCTTATAAATCTAACTGATTTCCTTACAGATTCATCACGTATTCTTCGTTCAACTTCCGGTCAGTTTGTAGTTTCGGCTGCAGCAACACCAGTAACTCAACAATTGATGGCTCAGGAAGTAGTTGACAAAGAAATTGAAGTTGAAAGGTAAGAAGAAAAATTTGTAGATTAGGCGAATTTTTTGTTTTCTTACTCTTATATTATTCTCTTTTTGTTGTTGTTGGCAATACCTTTGAAATTGATTTTTTTTTTCGTGAATTTTCACTGAATTATATATTTTCAATTCAATATTTTCAATTTAAATTATTCAAAATTTAATCAATCTCAATGAAATTTCTTTCTCTATTACTTAATATTTAAAGATTGCAATCATTATTACGCAAATGTTATTCACGAATGGAATTACGGCAAGTACAATATGATGAGGAAGTTTGTTTCTGCCTGTTTTTTTTTTTGGCTGAATTAGTAAATACAATTTTTTGTTTGTTTATTTCTGCTTCTTTGTTTATCTCTTGAAAAATTCAATCACACCGTGATCTTTGACCCATAACTTGTTTTCATGTTTCTTCTTGTGAGAGAAATATTGATCTTACTTTCGTGAATGTTTGTCATATTTATTATTTTCATATCTTTCTATTATAAATTGTAGACTTTTTTAATTAAATTCAATTTCACTGTTGAAATTAAAATAAAAAGTCGAAATAATGATTGCTTTTTTCAGGTGAATGAATTTCGTCGTGAGTCTGAAGAAGCTAAATTGCAATTGACAAAAGTGAAGGCTCGATTAAGTGAACTGGAAAAGGAATGTGTTGCATATCGTGAAAAAGCAATGGCTGTTGATGCTAATCGTAACAGTACTGTTGCATCATCCTTAGAAAAGATTGCTGTTCAGGTAGATATCTTAAAATGATAATGAAAAAGTTATATATGGAAAAATAAAATGTTCCGTTGTGATGATAGGAATGACAAAAATACTAGTAATGATGATGATAATGATGATTCATATACCTCAAGCTGCATATAATAATAGTTTTCATTAATTTCATCTTCGAAATTCGAAATTATTTGGTAAATTTTTGTAAAACTTTCAAGAATTTTTCTTCCATAATAATTTGATCTGTTTTTTTTTAATTAAAGAAATGAAGGAATGAATTGAAATGCTTTACTATTTTGATTACATTTGAATGCAAAATGTACAGCTATTCGAAATTGTAGGAGCGAGAAATTGCAATGTTAAGGAATGATTTGGAACGACATATGCAACTGGTGAAAAATTTGGAGCGAGTAAAGAAGGAATATGAATTTTTGGAATTACAAAATGAAGCGCTGAATGCAAAACTTGATTCGAAGGAAGCTACTATTCGTGATCTGGAAGATAATATTCATGTAAGTTTCTGATCTTGAAAATTTTTCTCTTTTTCTCACCAATTTTTTTATTAAATTACTATGAAACGAAAAAAGAAAAATCATATATTAATATAAGGTTAGAGTAAGAAAGAATTTTGTTGCTAATTTTAATTTTGGAATTCTCGTCCTTTTCTCTGCAAACATTTTTGGTGAATTCATTTTGGGCCCAATTTGATAATGGAAAAAAAACAAAAAATTAGCTTAATCGAATGGTTTTTCCTCTCCAACTACATGTAAATGCTTTGATTTTTCTTTTAAAATTCACTAAAACTTGGAATTCCTAAAAGAAGAGTTCAGAAGAATATAAAAGAAATAACGAAAAAAAGGAAAAATCATTTGAAGAATCAGAAAAACTGACTGAAATGTTGCGAATTTGTAACATAGAGATCAATTATAAGAAAATACACGTCAAGGAAAAAATAGTAATTTAATTTTCATCTTCTAATTCAAATTTTAAATCAGAAATTTAATGGAGCTTATCACTTACTGTTATAGGCAATGAAAATGGATGCATCTCGTAAAATGGAAAGTGGTTCAGTGACACCTAAAGCGGGCGCTTTCTCATTATTCGATGTCGAACCAACGAAATTTCTCGGTACCTCAAAGGAATCGAATGTACGGGAAGCGGTATTTTTCTAATATCTTAACATTTGCAGTATCGATTATCACTTAATCGGAGGAATGTTGTATAATTTGAAGATTTTCAAGATTAGATTGAAAATTCATGGTGTCCTGATTTTGTAATTTAAAACGTAGAAAACTCCCTTTTTTCCTTGTTACATGCCTGCAAGAATATATCGGAATTATTGTAAGAAATACAAATTTAGATAATTTATGTTTAGTAGTTAGAGTAGAACGAACAATTTAAATAAGTTTGTTTTTTGTTGTGAAAAAGTTAAGATATCATCAAATCTATGATATTCTTATTGATGACCCACCAACATCATTAAATCTGTGATAATGATAATGATAAATCTATGATAATAATAATAACAACAATAATAATGATAATAGTAATAATAATAATAATAATAATAATAATAATATATATATATATATATTATA
>NW_018108441.1:40277-46817 GCF_000183805.2 Loa loa | reverse complement strand
TATTATTATTATTATTATTATTATTATTATTATATATATATATATTATATATATAATAATATATTATTATTATTATTATTATTATTATTATTATTATTATTATTATTATTATTATTATTATTATTATTATTATTATTATTATTGTTATTATTATTATTATTATTATTATTGTTAATTGTCATTATTAATTATTACCTTTCTATTATTTGAATATTCATTAAGTATTTTTAGCTACAATCTTCTTTTCTAATGCTTAATTTGAGAAATAAGCATTGAAATTTTGATGTAAATGTAAGTTATACGTTGACAAAATAATACCTCTTATTTATCTCACTTGATATTTGAGAGTTATAATTGTTCTTATATTAAACTATTGCAATTATAGAAAAACGATCGATTATCATTTTCATCATCCTCAGTGACAGTAGCAACAGCAGCAGCAGAAGGTTTAGGATCATCAAAAAGAGTTGAAAAATCATCATCTCTAATATTATCTGATTCGGATACTGATGATAAGCTTCAACTTTCTGCATCAACATCGAAATTAATCCGAATGCAGCTAAATAGAACATTAGAATGTCGATTATTGGCTAAATGTTTGAAGGATGTAGCTGCAAAAGCGATTACCGGGGATGCACCAAGTGTCAATCGTTTGTTAGGATGTCGAAGTAAGCTGTGCATTATTGTTATGTCGTGTAATAGTAGTTAATTATTTGGGTAATGTGACGTCAATTAATTTTTTTTCAGTAGTTAAGTAATTTATTTTTTATTTACTGTTACAGAGTTATGCAATACTTTGATAAGTTAATGCAGTAAAGTGATGCTACTCAACTAATTACTCAAGTACAGATGGACTATAATTTGAATTTGATTAGTAAATAAATGTATTCATAGAAGATATGTTAGATTAAGCAATGTAAGTCAGTAAAGAGCATAAACTTAACCTAAAAAAAGAATTTTGAAGAGAAAAAGTGGAAAGAAAAATTTGTTTCGTTATTGATGATTATAATAGATTTTTTTTTTGAGATGTATTTGACACTTTTCATAAATCTATATCAAAAAACTTACATGCAATTCTTGCTTTAATATTTTTCCTTTTTTTTTTTTGCCTGCTTTAGTAGTCTTTTTTTTTCATTTACAGGTGATTCGATGTCAGAATCGGAACCAGAACCTGTAATGAATGATGCAAGTATAATGTCATCAAATTGTGCTGAACGACATATTCGAAAGATTACGGAAGATTTGGAACGAATTGAGAAAGATTTAAATTCATTGCGTGAAAGTTTTGTGGAATATTATCAGAAGAAAATTGCGGATGAACTAAAAGAAGACGAATCATGCCGTATTCAATAAGCAATTTTGTTTAATATATTTCTTTAAGTGCGGATACATTTGATGGGTCAGCAGTTTATCAGGAAAATTTCAACTTCTCTTATGAACAAAAAGAAAAAAAGAAGTATTACTATAAAGTGGTCCTTTCTCCATGTCTTTCTACCAAGTATCATAATATTCATTCTTAAATTTTGTATCCAAAAATGTATACATATATTGGTTTAAACAACTGAATAAGAATTATTTCATCTCAAAATTCATTTAATAGACAAATTGATATTTTAATTCATATGAATATCTTACATTCTTGCAATAAATCTTCAAAAAAAGAAAAGTTGAAAATTTTCAAATTATTATTGGATTCTCATATAATTCTTTTTTTTTTCAAAATTACCTTTCTAGTTTTTTCCAATGTTTTTTTTTTCATGCATGGCTTTAAAATGTTGCATTTTACGTTTTTGCTTTGATTCATTAAATATGTTCTTTTATTGTTTAACGGAGGTTTCAAATGGAAATGAATCTCAATGTGTATTTATGGTGATGAAAATTTTATAGATGAAATTCAAAAGCTAATTTAATTACATTTAACACTTGAAAATTTCAAACTTAATTACATCCAAGCACTTCTCATCCCAAATCCTTCCAACCATTCTTTTGTTTGTGTGTGTTTTTTTTTTTTGAATAATTAATTATTTGTTAATTGCTTAATTTGCTCAGAGTGCATTATCAGAGGAAGAAGTGCATCTTCAACAAATGATTTGCAAAATTTATCACGCTATTTTTGCATTTTTTTTTTCTTTTCCTTTTACTCGGGTATGTGTACTTTTTACTTATTTAATTTTTTGGTTTTGTTAAAAGAAAATTTTGGAATTTCATACAAAAATTTTTTGCAAAATCTTTAAATTATCGTAAAATTCTTAAAATTTCTTTTATCATTGTTCAGACACTATAAAAAAAGAAAAAAAAAATTCCAGACGTTTTGTGCAAAATCGTTTTTACAGAGAAAAATTAATATCATACGGTTGTTAAACATATGCTCTTCCAGTTTCAATTTTTGTTTTTTTTTCTTTTTTATTAAAGAGTATTTGCTTGAATTCTTTTTTGCAAATTGAAATTGATAACATTTGATGTTTTGTTATTGTAAATGAATGATTATTAGCGTTATTATCATTATCATTATTATTATCGTTATCACTTATCACTGATAAATCTGTTCGATTAAATATTTTCACTAGTTCCTTTCCTATTATTAATAATGTAATCCAAAACATAATATGAATTTAATAAATGTAAGATTTAATTAACTGATTTCATTTCAATTTTTTTTTCTTTTTCTAGTAATAAAATTATATACTATACTACTTAATGATGCAAGCATATGGAATATTTGACTTTGAATTTCTTGATTTTATGGACTAATTATTTAATTAGCAATAAGCTACTCATGCATTTGATAAACAGAGTTTTCCATTTTTGATTTTATTTACTCAACGATTTCCTGATTAATGAATGTTTATGGGATAGTAAATTCTATAAATGTAATCTCTTTGATCTCTGATTAAAGAAAATAATTATATATGATGTTCTACTGATCGCAAATTAAGCTTTTCATTATAAAACTGATTTATAAAGTATTATTTATAAAAAATTACAAAGTAGTAATTTGGAAGTAAGAGGACAATTTTAGTTCTAAAATGTATGTGTGTAATTTGCATATGAAAATTCCATCGAGATAAATATCATTTCTCAAACTTTCTGTCGAGATTTTTATAATTTGAGAAAAATTGGAAAATATAATTCGTTATAAAAGTGGAAAGTTTATTCTTTTGTTAATTTTATTTATATTTATATCATTTTGGCTTTAATTAATACCAAATAATATTTAATGCATAATTATTTCAACTTTTTCTTTTCTCACTCTAAAGTTTAAGCAATTTCCACGAATCTGACTTTTTTTTGGCACAGAGAAAGATAGGATTTTCCTGAATAGTAATTCAGGAAAATTATTCATCATCTTTGGGATTATCATTATTATCGTTTTTTTGCATAGCAAAACAATTTTTTCGAATACAATTAGAAGAGAAGAAAGCTAAGAATTTTGTGTCCATTATTTTGCATTCTTTATCCTTTAGGATTATTGTTATAATCGTTTTCTGGATAGCAAATAATTTTTCCGGATACAATTAAAAGGGAAAAAAACTGAAGATTTTCAATATATTGCTTTGCAGTTTTTACCTTTTAGGGTTATTATTACCGTTTTCCGGACAATGAACAACTTTTCCTGATAGAATTAGAAAGGAAGAAGCTACGTCTATTTCGTGCACGAAATATATAGCTTTATGCTATAATAAAATAATCAAAGATATGATGTAATATGATTGTGCCTTCCGGCAGGAAAAAAAATTCATATCTTTACTTTCAGGAAATCTCGGATAGTTTAAAAGAGAAAAAATTTATTTTTGTGTGTCGTCACCACCCAATAACAGATCATCTGCAATGGTTTGTTTTGGATGACTGTCATCATTACCATTACCGTTACCACCAATTTTACCTTCACCAGGTTGTACTTTTGCAATCTCTTTCAGCACTGGTACTGGGCCTCTAAAAATTTTTAATATTTACTAAAGAATAAAATTTCATTTCAAAATTTTCAAAATTAAAAATAAGCTTATATTATAAGCAACATAACTCATAATTTTACTTTTTATTTTATACTTTTCATTATCTTAATAGCATTATCAATTTAATTCTATACTTCTACAATATTTTGGATCCTTTTTTCTTTCATTTCCTATAATTTTATTCATTACATACAAGAAAAAATCGAATTTACTAATTTATATTTTAAGAGAATGTATAAAATTAAGAAATTAAATGAAATTAATTAAAATAAAAATTGAAAAAAGTGTAAAATATAAAGGATAAAAAAAAAATATTGGTAAAAAATGATAAACTTTTGCAAGGGATATAATAAAAATAAAGAAAAAAAATTAGTAAAATGTTGTAAAGCGTTAGAAAAAAGTTGCGAAACAAAGATAAAAAAAGAAAATTTGAATGAGAATTTTAAAACTTTTTATAAAAAATTTCCGGAAAAAAATGAATGAAATCTTGCAAAAAAAACATACGAATCAGGCGTAATTTTGCCATGTCTGTCGTTTGTATTATTGTTAGGATGACGAATTATTTCATTTTTACCGGAATTTGCCGGATAAAGACGTATCGGTGGTTCATTTGGTGTACTATCTTCACTCATAAATGCTGCTAAATGTTTATTTTTGAATGAACCAAGCAATGTTGGCGTTAGCAAACTTAATGCAAGCATTACGGAACCGGTAGCAAACATACATAATCCTGAAAATCGATTAATCAATAATTGCCTTTTAAACTTATACTTTTTAAAATTTATTTTCACTTTGCTAAGATCAATTTAAGTTTAAATTAAAATGAGGTCAAAGTTTTCATATTAAAATTAAGTTTTAGTTGAATCAATATTGTTATACGAAGCGAAAGAATCAAAATTTATTTGATTCAAATATTACACTGAAAAGTTATCCCAATAAAGGCACGAAAGTGGCAAAGTTTTCAAAAATTTAAATTAACCTAAAAGAAAATAAAACTTTTCCCATTAAGACTAAAACTTTCCTACTGAAATTAAAATGTTGAATTGCTCAATTCAGACTGCTGAGCAATGAAAGGAACAGGCCTTAAATCAAATCAATTCAAATGTTATATTGACAATTTATTTTGAGAAAAAAATCCAGCCATGACAGAATTTCTTTTTCAATTTTGCTATGATTTATTGTATAAAAAAAAAATTTGGCAGTTAAAAAATTTGAAAGAATATGAAATAACAAAAAAAAAAATAATGAAATAAATTTTTTCAAATAATTTAAATAAAGCAGAAATAGCATCAAATTTTGATATTTTGGAAATTTGCTTTAAAAAGTGTGTCGAAATTTGTTTTTCATGTTCTCATTAAAGATGATAATGTCAATTCATTAATCTGATAGTATATGTTCATTCAATCAATTAATCAAATCAATGTGCTAAGGGTCTTACATTTTTAATTTCAAACTATTTCATTATTCATTTTTTTTGCTTTCTCTAATGGTTCAAAATGCATTTTTTTTAATTTAATTGAATTTTTAAAAAATTTTAATATTAAAAATTTTGGATAATATTCAATGGATGCAATAATTAGTTCTTATTAAATGATTAAATATTTTGGGAGGTTTTTTCAAAATAGATTTATTGTTGGAAGAGGAGGAAGAAAAAAGATAAAAAAAAAAGAAAAAGGTGTTGTAAATAAATAAATCTTACCAAACATTTTCCAACGACGCATTGGATCTTTTAATATTTCAGCAAGTTTTTCCGGTGGAACATAAAAACTTCCATCTTCATCCTGAAATTTTGAAAATTCTAAACAATTACTATATGATTCATTAATAATAGTTTTTGATTAGTTCAAAAAAAAACCTTTTCTGATTATGGCACTGCAATTTACCCGTATGGCACTATCATTAATATCATTATCTGATGATATTATCACTATCATTGCTAAATGATGCAATCATTCGAGAGCATTATCACTAGATGATAATACTATCACAATCAGATGCCTCTATTGTTGCTGCATAATGTTACCAATCAGATTCCAATAATTTTTACTAATGACGAGATCATACTACTGTTATCAAATAGCATTATGATTAATAGATTCGATTATCGGATGATATATGTCATCATTAACAAGTGGTGGGTATCATCATTGTATAGTATTATCATTAATGTCATTGTCCCAGTGATGTTGTTATTATAAGATCATTATCACAAGATTATACTATCATAATCAGATAATTCTATTGCTGTCAGATGGTCCTTCTACTATCAGATAGCATCGTCATGATCAAATGACATTATCATTATCAGATGATAGTATTACTACCAAACTGTGAAATAGTATTATTATTGTTAAATGATCATCAGATAACATTATCATTATTGAATGATATTATCATTAATGGATGATATTATTTTATTAACTAACCAGTAAGAATGAACGATTTCAATTCCATATCCATTTTTCTTTTTTGTTGAGAAAGGCCAGTAAAATGAAATTTCGAGAATTTGAATTATTCCAAAATTTCTAAACTTTTTTCATCCTTTCTCAGTGAGGAAATAACTGTATATTTCCATTTGATACAGTTG
>NW_018108441.1:36053-39903 GCF_000183805.2 Loa loa | reverse complement strand
CTGTTATTATAAGATCATTATCACAAGATTATACTATCATAATCAGATAATTCTATTGCTGTCAGATGGTCCTTCTACTATCAGATAGCATCGTCATGATCAAATGACATTATCATTATCAGATGATAGTATTACTACCAAACTGTGAAATAGTATTATTATTGTTAAATGATCATCAGATAACATTATCATTATTGAATGATATTATCATTAATGGATGATATTATTTTATTAACTAACCAGTAAGAATGAACGATTTCAATTCCATATCCATTTTCTTTTTTGAACCGTTAAATAATTCATAATTCAAATTTACTTAGTATTTTTAAATTAAATTTTTTTCATTTTTTCCTTCAAATAGATATTAAATTTTTTTAGACAATATTTTTATGATTTTTCCATAAGAATTTAATTACTTGATAGATAGCAATACGAGCAATCGATTCTTCGACACCTTCATGGGGCCAAGTATATCCGACAACAATAGCGACAGCTCCGCCAATCAAGAGGATTAAGCCAAGAACAGTCAACAGACGACAAAGCCAAAGTCCTGTACGTTGTGCTGGTGGTGGTGGCAAAAGATACCTGGAGAAACTTTGAAACTTTTTCGAAGAATCATCTATATTTGAAACTTTTTGCTTAATGCATCATTTTCAAGAACACTTAATCAGTACAGATTAATACTAAAAAAAAAATATTACTTTATCTTATAAGTTTTAGAAGAATACTATTATAATTTTCCGATAAATCCTCATGAAACACTTCTTTTTGATCCACATATAATTAACACTTCATATAATTATTTAGATATAATTAATACTTTCATTTGAAACTTCAACAATCCCACATTAATTTACTCCTAATTAATACAAATTAATATTTGAAAATATTACTCTCAAGATAGATACATTTCTTTGGAAATATTAATTTTCTTTTTTCCCCTAGTTTCTTGTTACTGAAATTTTTTAAAAATATCATATACAACAATAATTTAGAATATTAAAATTATTCTTTCATTGTCCATTTCATTTCCAAATAATTAATCTAATCCTATTTAATTAATTAATAAATAGATAAATGAGTAATTTTGATGTCATTTTTTTTATTGTATCACACCTTTTATTTGTTATAGAAATATTATTAAATGAATATAAAGTTTTTATCAATTATTTCTAGCAATAATTGTTATAAAAGTTGGTTAATAACGGGAAAAAAACTACTTCTTATTGTAATAGCATTTTTATTTAGTCATTAAAAAGTCTCATCATTTTTAATAATATTTATTAAAATGATATGTAATATTTTTGGCTTATAATTGAATGTATAAATGAACCGTTGCTTTGGTAAAAATTTTCAAGCTGATATTATGATAGTAACAGAATGTTTAGTAAATTACTAGTTTAGTAAGGAATATTTAAGTTAATATTATGACAATAACTGGTTGTATATACCAGGCCCCAGCTGATTCAATATCTTCAACAGCTGGTGATTGATAAAACTGATGAAGATATGAACGGATTCCAAAACCTTTTCCTGGAGTTGTTACGCCATCGAGTAGTGCTGTTGGTTTTGAAGTGCCTAAAATGCAAACATTTTTCAATTTTGAAAAAACGACTTTAATTATTTTAAATTAATACTTAGAATGTTTATCATAATTTAATTATTATTATCAATTTCATATTATTTCCCCATTATTTTTATGGCTACGTACCTTTATTTTTTTTTTTGTTTTTTAATTATCTTTATGCAACACTTTTTTTTTTTTGAAAAAAAAGGAAGAAATTATGAATTTATAAAATTACCATTATCAGTTGCATTATCCTTTTTGGAGGCTAGCCCACGACCAAATATGGTCATTGTTGGCTATCACTATATCTCAGGCCAACACTAATTCTTGGGCCTGCAAATTAGACAATAATTAAGCAACTATTTGTTATGCTTATAAGATCGGCAACAATCAACAGAAACATCTTTAATTTCCTATACGAAAATTTTTATTATAAGATGCTATAAATTAAGAAATAATAAGTGTGATACGGTACTTTGGAGGTGAAATAAAAGATAAAAGTTCAACTATGAAATGATCTGATTGCATCATTATTGGGCTAAATTCAATAATCTAGGCATGTTTAGTTGCAGAATATCAAACATAAAGAATTGTAATATTACTTTAGAAAGGTCAAATATCAAGAAATTTGACCTAAATATTGCTAACAATAAGATTGTTAGCAATAGAATATATAAGAAAAAAGATAGCAGCAAATTATATTGAATTTTTGATAAAATTCAAAAGTTAATGGAAGAAAACACACACATACAAATTTGAAAATTAGCAAGTAAAGATGAAAAAAAAATTGTAACAAAGAAACAAAAAGACTTGATGAATAACTGATAAAATGATAAGACTTTGATGAATTAATACAATGCATCTTATCATATCCTTTAATTGATCAATTTTCAAAACAAATTAATTTAAGTTTTTATTTCTATTTAAATTCATAAACAAAAACTTTGACTTCCAATAATGTACAAAGAATAGAATTTAAGAGTAAAAATTTGCGATTAATATAAACTATATGATAAGATAGATCCAGTGAATAACTTATAATGAGGAAATGTGAAGAAAATAATAGCCAAATGTTTGTGCCTAAAGTGGCAAATGATTGTGTTGCCTAGAGAACTAGGCACTTTTTTTTCCACATATCATATATTGAAAGTAATGTGTGCAATGCATAGATACACAGTTATCGATTCTTTCTTAAGAGAAGAGCCTTTAGATAGGAGAGGCCTAAGCATGCTAGGCTCAATAATCTCTCGCATATATGGCATAACTGAGTGTTATTGAAATGTATAGTTTTAGACATCCATTGAAAAAGTCAAACTATTTTATGTTAGGCTAATTTTGTGAAAAAGAAAATCAGTTAAAAGGAAAGATGAGAAAATTTACAAAAAAAGGGTAGAATAATGAAATATTGAAATAAATCGAAAATTCTGCAATAATTCCAAAAATATTTTCTAAATTTCACATTTTTCCGCAAATATTTCGAAAATTTTCAACTTTTTTATAAATATTTTTACAATTTGAATTACAAATTGTTCGCAATCAATTAGAAATGAATAATTGAATAGATTTTTTTATAATAGAATAGATTTTTCGCGACTAATCGGGAATGAATAAATTGAAAACAACCAGAAATGAATAATTGAGTTGAATACGAAGTGATGAAAATTTATAAAACGAAATATTCGAGTAACACAGTATATATTTACAGCATATATGGATTATTTCGCGAAGAAATTAACAGAAATACTACGAAGTAGTGAAGATAATTGCTATCTAGCTTATAATATTTCAAATAATTTGTTATTAAATATTATTATTTTCCAGTTTAGCAAATACCATTGTTTTCAAATTTTTGTCCAATTTTTTCAGTGCATTTGCTCTTTTTTCCTTCAATTTTTGTTTTCGACTTAATTTGCTTTTAAAAATAGTTTATAAAAGTGACAGATTTTTATAGTATTAATACATATCTAATTAACATCTTTGAATCTTAAATAAGAAGACTTTTCTTCTAATTTCTCTATTTATTTACATTATTTATTTACTTTTTTTGAAAAAAGTTTAAAACTCATTTCGTCATAATGATTTATTATAAGTATTTGTGGCTGGTTTTTTTTCGTTCCTAATGAAAACAATCATGAATATGTTGAAATAAATCAATAAATGAATGAATAAATGAATGAATGAATGAATGAATGAATGAATGAATAAATAAATAAATAAATAAATAAATATATATATATATATATATATATATATATATATATATATATATATATATATATATAT
>NW_018108441.1:30136-35485 GCF_000183805.2 Loa loa | reverse complement strand
AAATAATAATATATATATATATATATATATATATATATATATATATATATATATATATATATATATATATCCTCGAATGTAAATGATAAGGCTTTTCTTGTAATTGCTCTATTTATTTATTTATTTATATTCATGTTTATAATTATATTCATATTCATATTCATATCCATATTAATATTTATATTTATATTTTGTACAAAAAATCAGTAAGTGAATGTCACAATAATTTCAGGTAATACAGTATTATACAAAATGTTACAGTAGTAGGACGACATTACGATGATATATAAAATTTTACTGTGGAAGCAAATATTAAGTTGACATATGAAATATCCTGTATAAGCAAGTGCTGCTGTGATGAGCAAAATATCACTGTAGTAAGCACATGTTAAGATAATTTGTAAAACTTCGCTGTAGTAAGGAAGTGTTATAATAACGTAAAAAGTTACTGTAGTGGTTAAATATTATGGTAATGCATAAAGCATTACTGCGGCAGGCAAATATTTTGTGTAATGTATGGAATTTCAGTACAATTAGCAAAATATTTGCGATAATGAGTGGAATGTTATTTTAGGAGTAGATATTACGATGAAATATGAAATACTACTGTAGCAGGTTAGTATATTACGGTGAGAAAATTAAGCCTTAATAAATAAAAATAGATGGATTGTTAAAATAAAATGAGGACAAATTTTAGATTAAACATACTGAAGCTCATTTATTACATCAATAAGACTTGAATCGATGAAGCAGAAATAAATGGAAGCAATTAAGAGTACAATCATTACTTACTTAATGATGTCGTTGGAATCGTAAGTAATTGTGTGTGTGTGTATGCGTGTGTGTATGCGTGTGTATGTGTGTGTGTGTGTGTGTATGTGTGTGTTGTTTTTGTGCGTATGGGTGTGCATGAAGTATTTTGATCATTGCAAATCTCATTAACCATGTAAGGACATTTGTTGGCTTAGAAATGTTTATTAGCTTTAATTGTTGATTTCTTGTTAGCTAATTAATTTGATAACAAATGATGTAATACTTTTTTGATTAAATATTAAATGCAATAAATATTGTGTATTACATAATTAGTAAATAGTATGGCAATGAAAAATACATAAGAAATGAAGAAATCAAAAATTGAAATGAATGGAAAATTTCACTTAATTCAATTTTGATTTTAAAATTTACTCTTCAGGTTTATACAAATTTCCGAAATAAAATTTAAAAAAAGTGAAAGTCATTGCAGAAAATCGAAAATAAGGAAAGGTGAGTAAAAGATGCTAACTGCTAATTGAATGTTAACTGAAAAAAACCAAAAAACGCTATATAATAAATTTTGGATTAAAAGTAATGCGGAAATTTTTAGAAAAGTTGTCCCGTCAATTCTCTCAACTGCAAGCGGAATGAGCTTGTGACAATGAGTGAAAACGGTGATGCGGAATGACACTGACATGTAACAGATAAAATTGTCATTTAAAATTTATTAAAAAACTTGTCTTTTTGACTTCACAAATTTTTGAAAAAAAACGAGCGAAAAGGGTGCAGAAATTTTTAAAACAAAAAAAACTATCTTGTCAACTTTCCAACTGTATGCAGAAACTTACCATTAAATAAAGTTTAATTAACATAATGTCAACTTGATGGAAAAGTAATATTGCAAGTTTGAAAAGGAAGTATTCGTTGTAGAAAATTCAAAGAAGATAAAATAATTCAGGTTATCCGGTCATTACAACAAACAGATATCTTTTGTATTGCACCGTCAAAAATAGCGATTAATCTGTTTCGATAGAAATTACAAATTTTAGTTAACATTGATAATTGATGAAAAAAATTTTAATAAATCGAAAAATTGGTTAAATAATTTATTTTTTTGATTAATCCCTTTTTTTTTATTATATGAGTTTATCATATCTGCACGATACTGGGAAATATCTACCAATGGAAATTCCCGAAAATATTTATTACGGAAAATTCTAAAATATATTTGTTATGGGAAATTCCAGGAAATATGTACTGAAGAAAATTCTAGAAAATATCTGTTATGGAAAATTCCGGAAAATTTGATGTTAACAAATGTACACAATAAATAATTTTAACTCAATATTTGAAAAAACTCAATTATTTGAAAAAATTCCTTCCAATTTTTTTTTTTTCTAATAAACCGAAAAAGACTTCAATATAAAATAAATGGGCTTGGTGATTGCAAAAAAAAGCTTTTTTTTTTGAAATCCTTCATAGAATTCAATATAATAGAAACCTAAAATTTCCTATTAACAATTAATTAGCCAAGTACAGATTCAAATAGAAGTGCGACAAAACTTTTTTTTTTTTAAAGAAAGGAAATGAACAGCTTTATGAATGAATGAGAAAGTTTAATATTAATGATAGTAGAATGTATTTAGAACACTAAATTTTATTTTATCTTACATAGCACTAAATTAGAATGGTACCAATCAAGAGCTTAACATTTTATTAGGCTTTGTTACAATTAAAAATTGGTCGTATAAAGCTTGGCTAAATCTTATAGATAATAAGCTTTTCATTCTTTCCATAAGTGTAATAGTAATTATTGTTTTTGTTTTTTTCTTAAACCAAGATAATGTTTGCTATATTTTTCAGCTTTTAATAGTAAATGATTGTGATAAACATTACTGAATTTGATGATACATTGTATCATGTAACACGCAATTTTGAAGACAGTAAATTAAATTTTAAAAGTTCCCATGACTCAATCAAAATTGGAAAAAAACAATTTCAGTTATTTCACAAAAAATTTTTTAATTGTGATACATCACTGCTTTATTGTCGAAAAGTTTTTCGGTGAATACGTTTAATCATTAACATTTATAAAAAATGGTGATACGATGGAATTGCATTGTGAGGCATGTGGTTGCATGTGTGGCTTATGCGGCGATGATGTCAAGTTCGTCCAGTTTGTGGTGGATTGTTACAAGTGGTTCTGTTTTTCCTTGATATCCTGGATTTGTTGGATGGTACTAGTAAGACGGAGAAGTAACCGGTCTGATGTAGATCAGAAGCTTTTTGCTAGGTTCGGATAATGTGAGGAGGTTCACTTAACTTGGGTCTGTCCAAACAAGTTGTGGTTTAAGATGATAATATCTAGGTCATCTACTTCATATGAATAAATTCAGATCAAATACTGCTTTTTCATACCACAAATTGTTTGAATCCTAGCCTTACTGGTCCAAACAGTCCAAGTAGGTTTGCCTGGAATAAATTTTGCGGATCAGTTCTGAGCAACAAATGAATTACTTGCTTTTTTTTCTTCTTTTACCAGTGCTTACAATAATAGCATTTGCTAATGTTATTATAAGTATTATGAAATTGATTTTACAGTTATGAAAGGATTATTCTGTCAATATTACACGGAAATTCATGAATGGACTTTAAAGAAATCTCAGGAATGTTACGTATTTCATTAAACAGGATTATTTTTTTAGTACAAAACTAATGTGGTATGAGCAGATTTATTCGAGTGTGATAACAGTTGGCTGTGTGGTAATAACAATGTATGCTATGCTACCGGTCAATCTGTTGGAAACCGGTCATGCACATCGTCGATATATGCATAGTTACATGTATGCATTTTGATCTTCTTTTTTCAAGCAAAATTTTTTTGGTACTATCATTTTTTGGTACCGTCGTACGCATATTAATTTTTTTTAAATTAAGGTTGTGACAATAGCATGTGGAAGTAAGGCAAGAAAAGCGAAATCATTTTCATGCTATCGGTTTCTTTGTGCTTATGAAATTTAGTTTAAATATTGTAGTTTCAGTAGAATGCTGCGTGTCATTTGAGTAATAAGTAACGGAATGTGGTAAAAAACAATCTTATATTAATTTATTCATTCAAGTCTCACTAGTCATAATATGACGCATTCAAAATGAACGAAATATTTCTATGGGATATTTTATTAACATGCAGGGTGCTTATTATTGATTAATGCTTCATGTGTCAAACTGAACAATCTTCAGATTATTCTACATAAAAATATTTTGTTCCCACCATTGTGTTATAATATAACTTGTGAAACTTGAATGAGTAGTTAATGTAAGATATTTCCTGCTTTTTTTTTAGGACATTGCATTATTCACTGTCCAATTTAGCAGTATTGCATGAGCTGATTGTCAATTACATTTTATTACTATTATTACTAGTAATCAAATAAACGACCGGAATAGCAGTTAGTAATTATCAAACGAATCACATAAAAGACGACTATCCAGCTTTACCTCTTTTTTTTGAAGGATTTTCCTGAACAAACGAGATTGGAACTTGACAGGCAATATGTACAAAGTTCAAGGACTTGAGTCGATTCCGTCCGAATCATCGTCGTCATAAATTCTTTTTGATCATATTTATACACTTTTTGAGTACGTCTTTTGACTGTGTACTATGTATGACTCAACAATTCATGATGTAGTTTTGATTATTCTGATGTAGAAATGTAATAAAGTTGAATTAATACTGCTTGTTTGAAACACAATGTTTTTCTCGAACACACGTACTGTTGAGAAGATTTTACACTTGCAACGTCTTGAGCTTAAGATATGTTGTATTGCGTTTTAAATTATTGATTATCTAGTAATGAAAGTTCCATTTCAACTTATGTATAAGAGTTTGATATTCGGACTCAATTATTCGTTCTTGAAATTAACGGGAAGATTGTTTTTAAAAAATGTCAATTCATCTGACTTGGGATATTTATTGATGGGCAAAAGATTCACTGGATAAGCTCATGAAGATCAAAGGAAAATTCACTAGATAAATTTGTAGAAATCAAGGAATGACGATTTTTGTGTACAAACTATTGTGTATTATTATTTTTGATCGTTATACAAGAGATTAAACGGTAACTATTCAATGTAATCGGATGTTTTGATGAATGCAAAATTTAGTTTGGACAGTCACGAATGTGTAGAATATTACGCATGAGTTTGACGTCATATTTTAACTTAAACTTTCAGCAGGAAGTTTATTATGTCGTCATATTTTTAATATGCTTGATTGAACAGTAAAATATATGATATTATGACGTTGTTATAACTGCTTCATGTACTTTGAAAAGAAGAAAAAAATTCGTCGATGTAAAATTTTAGATTACTAATGGAATCATATACCGATGTGCGTTCAAAAATTGCATACTTAGAACCGTTCGTAATGTCTGGATGTATTAATGATTGGAAAGCTACTGCATGGACATATCAACGATTGGCGGAAATTGTAAAACCTGCGGAAAGAGACGAATTTTTAAGGATAAGATTAGGTCCGAAAGAACATTTAAGAGGAAAAGTTGGTTTTAGCTTGTTTTATTTTTACAAAATAAGTGT
>NW_018108441.1:11837-30043 GCF_000183805.2 Loa loa | reverse complement strand
CAGGAAGTTTATTATGTCGTCATATTTTTAATATGCTTGATTGAACAGTAAAATATATGATATTATGACGTTGTTATAACTGCTTCATGTACTTTGAAAAGAAGAAAAAATTCGTCGATGTAAAATTTTAGATTACTAATGGAATCATATACCGATGTGCGTTCAAAAATTGCATACTTAGAACCGTTCGTAATGTCTGGATGTATTAATGATTGGAAAGCTACTGCATGGACATATCAACGATTGGCGGAAATTGTAAAACCTGCGGAAAGAGACGAATTTTTAAGGATAAGATTAGGTCCGAAAGAACATTTAAGAGGAAAAGTTGGTTTTAGCTTGTTTTATTTTTACAAAATAAGTGTGGTAATGATGAAATTAACTAAATTCACACCATTTAAAATGGAGATATACTTGCTGATTTCAGTAGTAGCAAGTTTAGAGCACCATGTTTAATGCTAGGAAATGGAATTATTTTTGGAATTTTTGTAAAGTAAAATTTGTTGATTAAATAAGTTAGTAAAGTTAAAATGATAACTGAAATGAAACAATATATCACATACATTTCGTGTTGTTTTGATCTAATTTTGTATCAGGAAATTTAATTCAGCGGGAAAAAAGTGAGAAGTATTAAAGGAACGATGAATAGGGTAATTATATTAATGCAGATTATATTCGAAAATGAATCAAAAATGGCATACCTCTCCAGTCTGGAACAATTCTTTAAATGGTTTAATGGTGAAGCAACATTGATGACAGATGATCACAAGATAGTAGATAGAGCAGATCATTGGGGATATTTCGATTATAATTATGTTTTCGATATTATGGATCCGGAAAATATCAGCGATATCAATTGGCGACACCTTGGGTTAGATGCTGATCCTGCTGATTCAACCATTTGGATTGGTATCTTGTTTTTGTATTTAGTTGATTTGAATGAATTACACCGGTTACAAGTTCATCATATTGTTTCCGGATGTGGAACAATTACAGAAGTTCAATAAATGATTGAATCAGCGATGATTTTGAGTTAGAATTTAATCAGTTGATTAAAGTTATTATAAGTTTATTAATTTAATATTTCTCATCCCATAGATCTGGGTTCAGATATGAACAAGATAGGAATATTTGTATTTCAGGGACACCAGGTGCTCACACGCCGTGTCATTATGATTCATATGGTTATAACGTGCATGCTCAACTTTCCGGATCAAAACGATGGATTCTGTTTGAGCCAAATGAAAACATGAAACCGGTTCGAATCCCATATGAGGAATCCACTGTTTTCAGGTTTGGGATTCTTTTCCCCAAACTTTGTTCTTATTTTCTCTTTGCTAAAATACACGAAGTTTTCATTCTGAATCACATATGCGAAATAAGTAAGTCCGAAATTTCATTTTAGGAACTGAATTCTCAATCAATAAAAACTATAGTGTTGTATCCGTAGGCTGGAATATTAGTATCGTTTCAGTAGTTTGGACGTAATTGGTGCTGATAGTTCATTGCAAGGCAAAAAGATAAGAATGGTTACATTGAGAAGGGGTGATGTGATATTTGTGCCGCCTGGATGGTGGCATTGCGTTCAGTGTGTCAGTGTTAATGAAAATGAAAAAGATTTGAATAATATCAGTGTCTCGGTAAATACATGGATACCGCTTGTTGATTATGACCGAATTCCTCGTTTACAAGAAGCCGCTGTATCTACCATGGTAATTTTGCTTCCTTTTTTCAATGTTTACTTGGAATTTAAGTTTTTGAAGTTTCGAGTTGCAATTGTGCGATGGACTTTTGTTTTAATTATACTTTATTTGATGTTTAGGTGGCCATTCTTATTCGATCCGGTTTAATAACTTCGAAACAAATTTGTTTATCAGAATCACTGGGATGCTATGACGATTCCTTGTGTGATTTCGAGAAATTATTGAAGGAAATGAAAAATAAGGTAATATATTCCTTTTAATAAGTATCAGTAAGTTGAAGAAGCTTGGAAATAAGTACTCTATTTTACTTATCTTAGCAACTCTTCTCTTTCTCTCTATTTAGCTTGGCAATGTTAACAGTATTAAAACACGGAAATTGTGCTACGTTCACTTAACTGTAATCGACAGTGTCATATTACATTACTGTTAACTGACGTGTTATTATTCAGGAGTTTTATAATGTAAGTTTGGTTATTTCAGAAACCAAATGATGAAAGTTTTCATCGTTTGATGGATTTTGTAGAAAAACAGAAAAAAAAAATAACAGTTTTACCCATAGTTTTGTTCACTGAATTCCGCGCTGAACAGGAAAAAGGACCTTTGAAAATCGTGGATTCATCAGATGACCCGATGTATCGCGCCAATTTTACTGCTTCATCATCAAGTATCAACACATTTCAAAAACATTTCATCAATTCTTTGTTATCGGAAAAAGTTTTAACAGCATTAATAACACAATTACAAGAATGGACTTGAGGCAGTACTTTCGATAGGAATATCTCATATATAAAAGACAGTAGTTTATTTAGTAAATTGGTAAGTGAAATTTTTCATAACAACCGTCAATTTTTTATTGTGAGGAAAGGTTTGTTGGCCTTACTAACTTAGTTACAATGGATCATTGACAAATCTTGAGAAACCATATTTTTTGTAATATAAGAAATCGATGATAAATTGGTGTACTTTTTCTTTTTGAATTTATCCTTGTATTCACAAGTTCTTTTTGTTTTATCTTTATGTTTATCATATCAGTCATCTATTGCTGATGGATACAGTAACTCTTCAAGCCTCGACTAACTTTATTGGTATGTTTAGGATTTAAAATCATTTTATGTTTTAGGGATTGTAGCTTCATAGCTTAGTTTTTGTAATACATTTTTGTAGCCTTATTATTTGTAATATTTTTACATGACTAACACTTTACTAATTAGGAAAACTGTCTCATTGAAACATTAGATCAACAGTTAACTGTTTACATTTATTTGTTCCATTTATTTATTTATTTATCTCTGTACCTTTCCCCCCTCTTTTCCTGGTCATTCAACCGTTGCATTAGCTATAATTTTGAATCTGACATTTTTGACATTATCTGATATTTTTTGACATTATCTTTGTTACACGGAAAGTTTAGACGAACTGAAATATACTGATCTATTATCTTCGCTTTTCCGCCACCCTATAGCTTAATTTATAGATATTTGATCTTTAGCATAATGATTCGACATATTTTTCTGTATTCTTAGTTTATCGTTTGAGGAAAAAAATTCTTATAATGTTTTTTACAATTATCATTTCATCTTCTTTATTTTATGCACAGTTTTTTGGCAGTTGCTCATTATATTTTTAATTGATTGATTGTTTTATTACTATTTCTCAAGATGCTAAAAATTATCTATAACTTTTGTAAAAAAGATTGTCAGCATATGAGTTAGTGCTTTTATCAGTTAGATCTTACTAGATGAGATGTTCTGACGTAAATTTAAAATAACAGAAATGAATTCACGAAGGATCTGTTGACAATAATTTTAAGAATACAAATATTCATCTATTATATTCTCAACGATTTAAATGTTTATAGGTAATATTAGGTCATTAGTAATTATTGGGCGATATTTTTGATATTATTATTATTATTGTTATCGTTATCATTATCATCACCATGATCATCATTGTGTTGTCATTGTCGCTATCACTGTCATTATCATCATCATTATCATTATTGCTTTTATTATTGTATAGTTGCGTTATTCAAATTGCCTCATATATTCATGTACCTTTAAAAGATGAAATACTGCTACCTGAATAAATATTAATATCATTTTTGATTTCTCTATTCATGTCATTTTAGATTTGCATGTGTATTTTAATAAAATGGATCTTCCTCTGTACATAAATTTCTTTGTCTTTTTGTTTTAAACGTCTTGCATTGATGGAGGGATATTTTTTTTAACGAATTAATATGCATTAAAATTAATTGTACTTTGATTTATGAAAGCAATTAAATTATACTTTATATTTTTTGTTTTGATGCAATCTTCCACACTCATTTTGGCATGTTTCATATTTATCGAAATATCTCAAATATTTATTTAAAATGTTTGCATCGTATCATAATTATTACTTGCTTTCCCTAAAATATTGAAATGATTGCAACGCTTTTTGGGAATTTCATTTCAAGTTAAGTTTTTGCATTCCTAATAATAATCGTTGACAATAATATTGGCATTTACCACTATACGATACTTTTGTTGACATTTTAATTGATGCTTTAATTTATGAAAATAATACAATAGTATGCGATTGAGAATGTAGTGTAGTAAATTTATAATTTCGGATGATTCGTCAGTTTATTTCAGGAGTGAAATCAATAATTACTAAATCAAATCAATGTGATTTTGATATAAGTAACCGTGTTTACCTTGTCCTGCATAAGTAATCATCATGTGGCTAAACAAATTGTTGATTTGGTCACAGCGAAGTTACACTTCCTGTCAGTTTCTGCCTTGTATTAGCAAGTTAACTATTGATACCAGTATTATGCATAAATTCAACGTCCATACGACACAATGTTATGGTCGTGAAGAAATTTTGCAGGTAATACATTGGTGTTGTAAGATATGTAAATTAAATTATTATGTAAATTATCACATTGATGTTGTAAGATATGTAAATTACGTATTGTTTAAGTCTTTTTTCTTTTTTTTTCTAAACAATATTTCTGTATAATTGCCAATTAATTTTCACTTCATAATTATCGGCTAGCTTTTGAAGGATTTATATTTTAGCTTTTATACGTTAAGTATTAATCAAATACTTTTCAGATTATTTCAATGACTTAAGCTTCTGAAAAACATATAAATGTCATTTCCAAAAGTAAACTAATAGCTCACCATTGGGTATCTTTTAAAATCTATTTATTTGGAATTCATGGTTTTACATTGGTAGGTAGAGGGTCGATAACGAAAAAGTTATTTTTTTTATTAGCGTATGCACAGGATGGATGGACCACCTAAACGTCGTAGCCGTAGCAGGGATCATACGGCGATTCGTGGTTTCAATCATTTCAAAGGGATTGTTTTAAAAAGTACATTTTTCATCAATTATGGAATGAATAATTTCACTCTGGGAATGGATATTTCGTATATTTGTGCTATTTATTTATGTTTGTATACACATAAATTCTTTCTAATTGTTTGTTAATATAATTTGTGATTATTTATAATTTTATTGAAGTATTTGGAAGAACCAAATTAAGGAAATTTATCAAACAATTGTTTGTAGCTTTGATAAGGCATCCGAAGAAACCAAATTCGGGAAATCGTAAGTGTGCTTTGGTGCGTTTAAGTAATGGCAAGGAAGTATGTGCTTATATTCCAGGTGTTGGCCATAATTTACAAGAGCATTCGCAGGTCTGTTCTTTTTTTTCGCTTTTAGAAAGTTAATTTTGCAATTAGTGAACGCTGTCTTTATATATATATATATATATATATATTGCGTTTCAAAGATCAATTCTTATTGATATCACAGTGTGACGAAATATATAATCGGAAGTATATTTTGCTCTACGAATTCTACTTTATTGAGCGGAGAAAAATGAGAGAATTGAAGGAATATGCAAATTTGTAGTTTAAGAAGGGAAAGTAAGAAAAATTGAGAAGGGAATAAGTCTAAGAAATGGAAATGCTTATATATTATTAGTATTGTTTTTATCCAAGGAGATTTTAAATTTCATCCTGTCTTGAAATATTTCGTTGCATGAAATTCATTAGAATACTTCGAACAAAAATATGCGAAGTTCCAAGAAAAGTTGAAATTTGACTTGCAATTCTTCTCATTGAAAAAAAGTTTGGAAAAAATTACAGGTGATGGTACGTGGTGGACGTCGGCGTGATCTTCAAAGTGTGCGAGCAGAAATAATACGTGGTAAGCTTGATTGTGCTCCACTACAGAAGAAAGCAAAGAAAGCAGCAGCTAAGTAGTTGGTGAAGATTTGCAAGTTCTTGTTAAGTATTTGATTTTTTCCTCTTGTATTTTTTGTACTTATAATGATGTAATGCTTCCGCTCTCCTGCAGCATTCGATCGAAATATCAAATTACTTTATCTCACTTGATAATGAAATCGCACACGTAATCACCAATGGCGTACTATATCCATTCTTCATTAATCACTTAAAGCCACTGATTCGTCTCATGAACGTTCCCTTATCATTATCATTGCCTGAGTCATCATTAGCGTTAAACTTGCAGTTCTCATGGTTCAAACGTAAATGGTAAATGTTAAAACGATCAAATCAGAATCTCACAAACATATTTGAATATGGCTAGACTAAATTTCAAATTTAATTTCCTTCTGCGAAAATGGAGCAATTAATTGCAGTATAACATGATGCACTACTGATTAGCAGTTTGATGAATTAGAAATATTTATTTCTGCACCAATAAAAGAAAAGATTTATCAAAGTTTAACAGGGCAGTACTGTTGAACTTCAGCACTTCATGACTATGTTTGATAACAAACAACACCACATACTGACATTGACGCCAATAACAATAGATGGTAACTTTCTGATTTTTGCACAAAATTAAAGTGTGAGTTATGAACGAAGCTAATTTCTTCATATTAACGGTTTTTCTGGTGCTATGACTCGAGTACCAAAACTTCCTCAATATTTTACGGTAAAAATGTTTTGGGTTTTCAGGAATGCTGACGCTTAAGTTAATATGTTAATATGTTAGTTTTAAATGAATTAATGGAAACAGGCAACGGATATATACATTTTTGTTCTCGGTAACAAAAGGGACTAAATTTGTCAGAAATTCGAAAGCATATCTGTTAAGGAGAACCTCCTGTCGAGTCACAGTAAGAGTCAGATTCAATTCATTAACCAAATAGTTTCAAAATAGTGTCTTAAAACATGCCGTACATAACTTTCATGTAATTTGTTGAGGAAGCGTTCTAAGTGGCATTGTGAGGCTTAATTTAGACATTAGAGAAATAAAAGGAAGAAGACGCAATATTACATTGTGTTTTGTACTCATTCAAGTAGAGAAAACAAAAAATTCCTGAAAAAGAGAAGGTGATGAGACAAAGCTTCTGAATTATTTGATATGTAGAAAAGGTAATATTAAGCAACGTTAAAGCCAATACGAGTCATATCTCCATTCGATAATTCTGAACTTTTTATTTTATTCATGAATTCCGGTCGTATCTTCAGCTTCTTCGATTTTTCCCAAGCAAACATCGATTTTCCAAAGTGTCCATTACGTGCTGTTTCCTTATAGATCGGCTTTAATAAGCCCAGCTCACTAAAATATGCTTCTGACAAACTGAAGTTTTTTACCGAAGTACCAAATTTTTGGATTTATAACTATCACTGAATTATTTGATTCGCATAAAACAACATTATCCAAATATTATAGATGTTATCAATAACAACCTAATTCCATTCCGTAGCTCAATTAACCAACCTCGGCTTTATACAATTGTTAAAGTTTAGAGTAATTTCCCTCTGCTTAAAGTGTGATAGCTTACTTCCAAATTATGATATGATTAAATGCAGCATAAATAATATTGAATATTGAGTAACAAAACCATCCTTTTCCTATTCACAGCGCTCAAATCATAAATCTAATTTTAAACATCAAACAGAGTCCGTTCCCTTTTATAGCCCCATTAAATTCGTCCATTAAAGTGAACGTTTGAGATACCGAATGATGATGCCCGGCCGAAGATCAAAATTGTCGTTCACAATTGTTAACAATTCATCTTCTGTTAAATTACTCGTTCCATAGTCAACAACTGTTATTGAGAGTGGCTCTGCGATACCAATGGCATACGATACCTACAGAAACTGTTGGCATTTTGCTATTTGCTACACAAAAACGACAATAGCAGAATTTTGGATTTAAGATCGTTTGAAAAAAATAATCTAGTCTTTTAAAAATAGATGACGCTTATCATCATTAAATTAAACAAAGAAGTGAATATCCACTACAGTTTCTTCATCCCCATTGGAACGATGAATAAACAATACCTGAATCAAGCATCGTTTACAAATACCAGCATCCACAAGCGATTTGGCAACCCATCGGGCGCCATAGGCTGCCGAACGATCTACCTAAACATTTGGCATAAAAAGTGCAAATATTAAAAATAAATTTAAATTATTAAAAAAGCATCAAAACAACTTATACACATCAGGCCTTCGAAAAGTTATTTATAATTCGAAAATTAATGTAAAAATCAGTATATTGTACCTTGGTCGGATCTTTACCAGAAAATGCACCACCACCATGAGCACCCCAACCACCATATGTATCGACAATTATTTTACGACCAGTTAGGCCAGCATCACTTTGTGGACCACCGACCGTAAAGTTGCCGCATGGATTCAAATAAAACTTCGTAGCCGCATCCATGAAATGCTGTGGAACTATTTCCTAAAAATTTAAACAGAGATTCATTCTATTTAAATTTTGTTTAATAAGGAAACTGTAAGGTAAACAAGAAAAATTATTGAAAATAAACAAAATACATCAGAGAGGATTTACAGCTTATAATTCAAAAGATAATGCTAATGTAACAATATCAACAAATTCTATTACAAAAAGCTAAACTTACCAATCGCTCTATGACTACATAGGAATTCAGTTAGTCTTTAAATTCGGATAATCTCAAATAAAACATGTAAACACACACACACACACACATACACACACACATGCACACACATAGACATATATACATACATACATAAATGCATACATACATACATACACACATATATACACACATACATACATACGTACATTACATACATACATACATGCATGCATACATACATACATACATACATACATACATACATACATACATACACCTTCATATAGTGATGGCAACATAGCAAAAAAGGCTTACACTTATTACATTCTTCATTAGATCAGTTCGAATTTTTTCCAACGAAGTTGTAGCCTTGTGCTGTGCTGATATGACAATTGTATGAACTCGAACCGGTATACATGCGCCATATTCAAATTTGTATTCTACTGTTACCTGAATTATAATAACAAATTAGAAAAAAAAACAATTAAGTTTACTTATAGCTGAAACTGCCTAATAAGAAACTCGTTGGTGGAATAACAACTAAAGGGTAGAAATGCATCATATTTGGATGATTTTTCTCACATGATCATATGCCAATCTTGGTCAGACCTCAGTATAAATTAACATCTGCATCTAATCAATTAACCCAGAATTTGTCAACAGTCATTTATTTCAGAAATGTTAAACTTCATAAAGATTATATATCCATATTTTTTAATCTTCTAATTCATCCCTAATGAACTCCTGTTTCGCCTGTTCCAAGACCTCTATGATATCTTTCATGGACTGATCATCCGATTGTGGATATAAGTTTGAGTTACATTGTTCAGGAAAGATTTTTTCTCACTAATTTCCTGTTGCTTTCTACTTCATTGTTTATAACGAAAAAAGAAAAAATGGAAAGTTTCACATAGACATAAATACCTGTGACTTTGAGTCAGGCAAAGCCCATTCAAGAGTACCATTTCTTCGCAACTCATGGAGTCGTGCAAGCAGTTTATGGGCTAGTAGCAAAGATAATGGCATGCGTTCTTCTGTTTCATCCGTTGCATAACCGAACATCAATCCCTGGAAAAGATCAACAAATTTTCCATAGGAATAGAAGATGAAATCTGAGTTATTTTTCGTTTGGATTCTTTAAATGACATAAAAGTGTAGGAAGGAAAATGCCTTGTGATTAACTAATAAGCAATAAAATTGTCGCAGTGAGTAAAGAACATCAAAAATTGACTCCAGGAAAAAAACTTTTAGTATGTTCCATTTTTCTTTTAACTAGTAACGAAAGTAAATAACTATATTCGATTATTTATAACTGGTTTTCGGCATAAAAGAAAAAAAACCAATTTAAATTTGCCATATGATCGAAGATGATAACAGAAAGTGATTTTAATGGTATTATTTTTCATAACCTTTCAATTAAGGGTTTCAAGAGGTAAATATTCAACATCGAACTTGTTTGAAAGGAAAATGAACAAGAAGAAACAACCTGATCACCGGCACCAATGTCTTCCATTTTCCGATTCAAATGCACTCCAGCTGCTATTTCAGGTGCTTGCTGTTCTAATGCAATTATCACATTACATGTTTTATAATCAAAACCTATAAAAAACAACAAGTTCTATAGCTAAAGCATATGATCAAAGCATTTCTTCAGATATGACTTTCTAGATGCATACTGTCCCTGATGCAAGCGTGGTTTCGAGAATCAGTAAATCTGAATACTGCTGTTGATAAAATAACAGCAGTTCTATAAATTTCTAATAATAGACCCTTGGAGGAATCGTCGAATCCTATCTGTTGCACCGTATCCCTAACGATTTGATAGTAATCAACATTTGCACTAGATGTAATTTCCCCACACAGCATCAACATGTCCGTTTTGGCTACCGTTTCTGTAAGAAAGTAACTACTTTAAACGGACATTAGTTTTAGCTGTATTGAGGAAATTAACTTAATGTATGTAGTCGGTAGGAGTTTGATCTGAAATAACAATTAATCAAAGAGGAATAAGTTCAAAGGCAAAAATATCATTCAAAAAATTATCAGAAATCCATTTCTCGATTGGCAAATAACTTATAATCTACTCTCTGCTAAATAGCTCTAGCTTAACTCCCAGAATTAGTGCACACTTATGCTAAATGCTAAAAAAAACATGCGCAATTTTTTAAAAAATGATATCTAAGCTATTTAAAAAAGAAAAATCAGGTTTCGATTGTTCAGATACCGCATGCAACTTTTGCATTCGGATCCTGCGCAAGATGGGCATCCAAAACAGCATCCGATATCATATCGCACATTTTATCCGGATGACCTTCGCTTACCGACTCCGAAGTAAAAAGAAATCTTTGATTACGAAACAGTTCTGAAAATTATAGTAATTTAAAGATTATGGAACTGAAATCATTCTCAGTGAATATAACTCGAATTATCCGTATGTATAATTATGATAATATCCAAAATTTATACCACACAAATAATGAAAATAATAAAAATTCATGCAAATGTTATTAACGAAGAAATTCGATAATTAGTACGCTATATTTGCAAACCATACTACGACCAGAAATGAAACTGTTCATCTTATATTATTTTCTCCTTTAGTTACCATATTATATATTGCTAACAAAATTAAATTTAACATTTCTGCAACTAACCAGAACTATTTCGATGCATTCCGAATCCGTCATGTGCCATCTTTTGAGAACTTTTTTTTTTATTTACTTGTAAAAAGTAAAGGTTGATTGGACGACGATGCAAATATAAACGATGAAACAATCGACACAATGTCAGTCGATAGCCAAATCTGCCCTAAAAATTCAAGAATAAATTGAAAAAGATTTTTGAAAAAATTGGCGGAAAAAAGATAAAATCCCAATTTACTTCGTGTTATATACACGTAAACAATGTCAAGTGCATGGTGACATATTTAACGATGTCAAATGCCCTTTTATTCATTACCAAAATCAATCACAAATTTTTGGTATTAATCATTGATATGTGATGTTATACAGTCTTACCTTTTATATGCAAACTTATTTCTTCCTGTCCCACCTTTTTCTCCCTTCACTAATAAAATTTTTTCTTAAAAACTCTTCCCTCCACCCTTTTTCTTCTTTTCTTATTTATTTAAAACGGAAAAAATGCGGCAATGTATCAATGTAATGGCCTTTTTACAACCCGTATAATTGTGCCTCTATGGGTATGTTGGTTACGGTAATGTAAACTTTCGACAAAATTTGACACTTTCCCTTCCATTTCCTTAGCACCAAAATGAACAATTTATAAAATGCATTCATTACTATCTAAAATATATACCCAAACATTAATCGAATATAGATAATTTGAAATTATATAAATCGAAAATAGAAAATCAATTAATAGTAACAAATTTACTTAAATAATACACATATAACATAATAATAATTATTATCAAATATAATAATTACAAACGAAATATAGAAAGATTAAATATTGTTAATCAGAAGTAAAAAAGAATAATTAATATACCATGCAATGCTCTGTTGAGAAGATAAGATTGAAATTACCACAATGGAATATTAAAAAAAATTATGCAGTTATATTTACAATACTGTACAATGAAAAGAAAACAAAGAAAAAATAATTTAAAATTATAATAAAAATCATAAGTAGAAATTCAATTACTATCGTTAATTACTTAAAAAAAAAGCTAAAGAACAAAATTAAAATTAAACAAAGCAATAAATATTCAAATAATTCGATACTGCATAGAAATTATTGAACAGAACTTAAAACTTACTGACTAGAATGGAAAATATGAAAAGTTACAATTAAAAAATTTCAGATGACTATACAGATCGGACCAACGCTTCGTATTTATCACAGATGAGCACGAATGAAGTAATTATTAATGAAAATATTAGTATTGAATGATTGATGTAAATGTCTGTATAATGTGACGTGATTCGAATTTTCGAAAGGAAAAAAAAGCTACAAATATTCAAATAATTCAATACTATATGGAAATTATAGAAAATAAAATGTAGGAGAAATGAAATGAAAAATGCGTGAAATACATGGAAAATAAAAAGAAATCATAAGTTGGAGAGAAGAGAGAAATATAAGAGAAAAAATAACAAATGTAAATTTAATTAATAATATGAAAACATCATCAAAAGAATATGTTAAAAATGAGAGATAATATATATAGTTGAAAAGAAATGAGAAAAAAAATTGATGTGAATAATGCAAAAAAAACGGTAATTTAGGTGATTGAAAACGTAAAATGCAGAAATAGTAGCATTAATAATTGTAAATACCAATCGCAAAAGAAAGAAAAAAAAGGAAATGTTGAAGAAAGCGATCAAATAGATTAAATGTAATATAATCGAACTGAATGTTATACATAAAGTGATATCAAAGGAAAAAAAATTCAAAACATCAGCAAATTTAAAAACCATATGCTAAGGAAGATTTGAAAAATCATGAACTGACAAAAAGTTTTAAAAGTTATAAAATGACAACAATGAGGAATGGAAAATAAAACCACAAAGCGATGTCATCCTTGCAATAACACATGGAAAAATTGCACAATTTAAACTACAAATACAAATATTCTCGCGTAATTGTGATAAAAGTTGGAATAAAATAAAATGAAACCAAAAGAATGGAACTGATAATGAAGGATGAAATTAAATTATGAAAGAGAAATAAAATTTAAAATGTTCCAAAATTTTCAAACAAAAAAAAAACGACGAAAGTTTTGAAAGATAATCTTATGTTGGAAAAAAAGAATAATCACAAATTACTGTGAAATAATAGAAATAAAAAGAAATTTCAAGAATTTTTAGAGGCTAAAAGAAGAAGCAATAGTTACACCTGATATCTCAATAAATGACGGAATTCCCGAGAATTCATGGCGAAATATATGTGATAATGACTTTTAGCTTAGAACAATTACAAAATAAAACCGTTATGTTACTAATGAAAATATCTTTTTACGGTTTGTTAAGTGATAGAAAAAAAAAGATCCATCCATTTCATGGTAAGGAAATGAAAGATCCGGTGACCGGAAAAATGGAAGATGAAGTAGCAACATAGAATAAAACCGGCAATCAGCAAATATCTCTCCTACGATCCGTTCCCAATTAACCCTAAAAGTTTAGGTTTAGTGACAACTTGCGAAATCCCGAAACAAAAGTTGTTCCGAAGACATTTAGCTGCTGTTATGATGTTAGTGTATAAAGGGGGAAAATATCAGGCAAGAATTCACCAATTACGGATGTACCATTTCCAGAAATGACATCATAAAACCGGATGTCAGGAAAGATTACTAGTGAAAAGTTAAAAACATCAAACGAAATGATATTTCCAATTTTCCGATGACATTTTTCAACATTTTCCAAATAATTATAATCCATATCTGGTTATTATTGTAATAAAAACACAGCGATTAAAATCTCTTTTGATTTCCATGGATGTACATTATAATGAAACCATAAGGAACTATTTAATAAATAATTTTTGATTTCCTTTTATTAATAAATAATTCCTGACAAATCAATAATCATTTGGTTGATAAGCCATTATCATGATAAATGATAGCATAATGAAGTAATATAATCTTTTCAAATTCACATAATTTTCCACTGCTCGTAGAAAAAAGGACAAATATGCAAAAGGAAAGGGAAAGAAATTGAACCATCTGAAATTTTATCATCAAGATAAATATAAGCCAATATTTAATCAAAATTTGCATGAAATTTATTGCAAAGAAAAACATAGAAAGTTCGAATTAAGTATCTCAGTTATTAAGTATTCAAATCATATAAAACAGTGTATTTATACATATTACTCAATTACTAAACTCATATTTGGAGACGTAAAAATTAGCAATTAAAACGTATTCCATGCAGTTTAATAAGCTAAAATATAAATATTTAGAATTAATTTGAATTAGATGTTTAGGGTTATATTAAATGTGAAAGAAATACAGACATTATCTGGATTGTTCAATTACTGAAAGTTGTAATTTCCTACATGACTAATTATTGTTTGCCTACTTAAATAATCAAATTAAGTATTTAAGTTACTTTCGAACTAAGTTACTTTTTAAGTTACCTCTTAAGTTTCACATTAAGTATACAAGTTACTACGATAAATAAACCTCTGTACGCGCGAAGGAAATACAGTAGGAAAGAAAACGCGAACAAAGCAATGAACTGATATAAGATAATAAATGCTACTTTCGCAATTTATCTCCCAACCGATCGTTAATTATTGTTACACGGCGGTAGGGTAGTAAATGAATATTTAGTGATTAGGGGATGGTAATGATATCAGGAAATGCCGGGAAAGGTAGGTGATGGTAATGTGAAGGAAGAAAGAGTTTAAACTATAGCATTCATTATATATTATCCAGTTCTATCTTTCCTTGTAAACCTAACTTGTATTCTTTATCCCTTTTGTGCATCCTTTTATCGAATTTTTAATTTTTCCTTTGCGCCTTTGCACTCTTTTTTTTAATCTTCTCTATGCACATTTTAAATTTTCAGTTAGTTAATTTTGAAATTAGTTGAAATCTATTGCAATTTAAAGTACTTTCTGTAAAATCATGAGTAGTTTAAGTTGCTAATTATCAAAACTTTCAATTAAAAGTGTATCAAAATGTAATACCGTTATTTTTTTTCAAAAATTGGTTTGATACTAATAATAAAAATATTTCAGATATACGAATTATGGATGAAATAGCTGAGAAATATCCATCATCAATTGATGAAGCATATATTGAAAATACAACAACACCAATACCACAACCCATTCGATTATGTGATATGTGTCATAATGATTCATGGAAATATCGTTGTCCACGATGCTCATTTCGTACTTGTTCATTGTTATGTTCCAAAGAACATAAAGTGAAATATGATGTAAGTTTTTAAGTTTCATCATTATTTCAAACCTGGTTCTTCTTTTTTTTCTTCTGGTATTAGTTGATAAAGGAGAATTCCTTTTTAAGTTTCCTTCTTTTTTTCTTTTTTTCGTTATCAGTTGAAAAAAATATCTATCATTAAACGACAGAACATTTATTTTTATTCATTTTGAAATACTTCCCTTTCTTTTTTGGTAATTATTTTGATGAAAGAAGGATTTCGTTTATATGCAAATGACGCGAAAATTATTTTCATATTATAGTGTTCTGGTGAGCGTGACAAATCATTTGATGTTATCAAAAGGCTTGTTGATTATTCATCGTCGGTAGCTGTTGATGACGAAAAATTCCTCAGTACTATCACAAAATCATTGAGTAATGCTACGGAATCTTTGACAGGAATAACTCATGCAAATATTCCTCATTCTGTACAAGAGTCAAAAGAAAATGAGAATAAGCTTGAAGTCATTCGTGATATTGCAACAGAAGGGATCATTGAAACTCATCATGATGAACATTGCGCAAATGGATTAGAAGATAATGGCAGTAGTAGTCTATTGGATGAAATCAACAATGAAAAAGAAGTGACGACATCATCACAAGTACTTTTTTTTGTATGTTTAAAATAGTGTAAGAATTCTTAGTTACTTTGTAGCTAAGAATTCCTTCATAATGGTTTTTATATATTAAATTGTTTATTTTCAATGCTTTCATTACCGATCTTAAGAAATTGTCATTTATGCCTCTCTCAACCTCTTTGCCTTTTTCACTCATTTCTCTCCCTCTCAGAAGAAAAAGAACGAGGAAAAAAAAGAGCAATTGTTCCAAAGCATTTGTTACATCAGTACTACATTTTACTCTTTTTAATTGTAGGTGGGTGGTGGAAAAGAGCTAAGATGGGAGCATATGGAACGGAAGACTATGGCTACGAAACGTTACTTACTCAACAATGCTCATCGAAGACGCATTTGGCTTACCATCACTCCTGATAAAGGTTTCTTTTCATCTCTTAATTCCAGTGATTTTTTTTTCCTTGTTTGCTGTGTTATTTCATGCAGTCAGTTTTTTTGAGTCCTCTGCTATATGTTGTGTAAAAATGGTTTTGTTTTTATTATTTTTAAAATTATATTTCTACAAAATTCATTTGCAAAAGATTTTAGTCAATGAAATTTCAGAGGGTAACAGTTCTCGCCATGAACAGTTTTCGGATACTGTATTTTGGACAATAAGAATGATTTTTCGTCGAGAAGAGCAGATTGAAGGTGGACGACAAATTGTTGAGGACGGATATACAGTAAATAATATTCCGGAAAGTATATCCGTAACAACGCTTCTACGACAATTCATCAAACCTAAAATAGTATCTTTGCAAAATTTAATCTCTATGATATTTTAAATCGGAATACTGATTTTGAACAATCTGATAATTCTCTTTGCTTTTACACTTTATAACCGATTTCGGTTGTTTCTGTCCTGGTTTTTTTTGATTCAGATCTTTTTCAGTTCTTTGATTTAGTTTTAAACTATTTTTGGAAGAGAAACATTCGGTGCGGCTTATAAGGAGCAGTATAACTATGCTATATCTCCCAGTTTTTATGGGACGGAAAGTTTTGATGAAATGATTTTGCAGATTGGACCTGTTGTTAGTAAGTCAGACCTTGATGCTGAGAAGATGACACCTTTCCAAGAAGCTGGTATGGATAAGTTGATGGTTTATATGCCTGTGCCTATTGAAGGAAAACAACGGTACATTATTATATAAGAATATTATATAAGTAAATGATATTCCGGAAAGCACATCCGTAACAATTTTTCTACGGCAATCTATCAAACCTATAGTGGTATTCTTTCAGAATTTAATTCTTCTTTTAAATCTAATGCTGGTTTTGAACAGTCTGTTCTCTTTGCTTTTGCACTTTATAATGTTGACTTATGAAATATCCTAATAATGCGAGTAGTTAATATAACCGATGATTTGAATTTTTCGGCCCATTAATTGTCTATGAAAAACAATAGCACTATTCTTGACCGTTCTGATTACAGTATGTTGGCCTTTATCTGATAGAAACGTTGGCTGGATAGGAGTATGAGAATTCCCCCACTTTTTTTGATCTAAAAAAATCGTTTGAATTTCATGTCAAATTTTTTGGATTTCCTGCAAATTGCATTCAGAAGTGAATTTTACTTCAGGAGAAATCAATCTTTGCAGCCTATTTTTTGTCGAGCAAACTGATAAATAATTTTATGTTTTTCAGTTATTATGTAATAGATTTGTCAAAGACGATTCTGGATAACACACGAAATCGTTTTATTTTGGACCATCCAACTTTCATTGTTACATTAGATAATCAATTCAATGATTATATTACGCTCAGTGAGCAGGAAGCACGAGAACTTCGAGAATTACAACGACGGAAAAACCGCGATGAAAATCGAAATGCTGTGCAAAATAATGTGTGTATTTTTTTCACCCTTTCCTTTTGAAATCATCAATTGGTTATTTAGCTTCTGTGCTGAATTCCACACCATATTCTTTTTTTTTTATATTCTTTTTTTTTTTGTTTAATTCAACAGCTTTGTTTGTAAAAAGGGAAAAAAATAGTTTAGTTAACATCCGTTATAACAGCACTTTTTTTTTTTTTTTTTTTTGTTTTTATTACTTGTAAATTACTACCTTGTTTTTAAATTGGTCCTATTTTTCTTTAGTTCCGTC
>NW_018108441.1:2525-11692 GCF_000183805.2 Loa loa | reverse complement strand
TTTTTTTTNTTTTTTTTTTTTGTTATACTGAAATACACCTGTTTTTAAATGGCCATTTTCTTAGTTCCGCGGAAGAGGTCGCTTTGATAATGGACGATTTCTATCTCGAGGTGGTGGACGGGGAGGGTTCAAAAGATCGTATCATTCACCGGATAGCAGAGGCGGTCGAGGATCAGGAAGGCCGTGGAAGTGCGGTAGACCATTTCGAGGCGGCTATCATCAAAAGCGCGACTTCTGTGAAAGGTAAGTTATTTCAGTTGTCGGTCCTACTTGTAATTCACGGTTATCGTATGTTAGCTGCCTTGAAAATGATAACAAATTATATTTTCACTCATTGAAAAAATTATTGTTCTATGAGGATTTGTACGAATAGTAGGTTAGGTTTTGACTTTTCGTCAGTGCCCTGCTCACTTTTCTTTTAATTTTTGATCTTTTTTACGAAACTATGCCATTTTGTATGTTGTTCTTGCAATGATATATAGTGATTTATTCTTTCATAATTCCGATGATTTCGTTTACCTTTAAAGTTCATTTATTAAATCGTCCAGTCGAGAGTGATTTCATAATAATGTAATTCCTTGTTTTATACAATTTTTTAATTTTCAGGAATAATGATGGACGAGGTGCGTCGGGAACTCCAAATTTTGCAGTGAGGGATTGCGACCAACGTCCGTCAATTCCCCCGCAAACAGGAGATCCGATTATGGATGCTTGGTCTAGAGCTCTTGAAGGCAAAATTAAAAAGGAAATTCCTCCAAATACCAATAATTCAAACGAAGTTCAAACCGCTTCCTGACCTGTCTCCTGTCTTTAATCAAATTTGTGTTGTATTTTTTTTGTACCCATTTTTGTGTGTGTTGCGGGGTTTTTCTTTTACTTTTTACATTACATGTGTTTTAATTTTTGTTGTGTTATTTTGGTCAAATTTTTCTTCAATAAAACTTTACTTTCGTAGAATTCTCGAAGTACTGATTGCAGACACAATCTCCAAAGCACAATTAACATGATGAAACCAATGCTGTCCGTGGTTGCAAATTTCAAGCTATGCATGCGATTGCAGCCTGTTAACGAATTCGTTACATTTCGTTCTGCAAGTTGAGGGATATGAATTGTAAAGATGATAAAGTCGACTATAATTGTGAATTGGTTTACTTCTACTTGATGAACTTCATATTTTGCACGAAGGACGCATTTAAAACTTCGACGACGGGTCTAGGATTTGTGATATAATTTTTTTTTGGGAAATAAAACTTATCGTTCTTTCAAGTGTAAAGAGATAAACTGATGAACTAACAGCTTAAAAAAAAAGAGAGGAGAGAAGGTGTGACAGCAACAATTGCCGATTATTTTACAAAAATATTTCATTTATATATTTAATATGAAAAAGAAAAAACCCATTTTTCACTTTTTACTCATTGGCTTCTTCGTACATCTTATAATGCTAAGTTGCAAACTGCATGAAATTTGCAATCAATTGGATGATAATTTCATGTAAAAAGAAACTTTTTATTTAAATTACTGTAGTAACTATGAAGTTTTCATGAAAAAGAAAAGAAAATTTAGATAAAATTTTTGAAGTGGGACAGAGAGAGAAAGACTAATGAAATAACATTTTATATTCTAATATTATTAATTTCTTAATGGTTTTGATAATTTTATATTCTCATATCATTAATCTAACATTATTAAGGAGAGAAATACCAATATCATATTTATTTTTAGTGATAAATACGAAAATAATTTCTTTAATATGAATTCCAAAAATTTTTGACATTACAAAATAGATTAATTGATATCTTTTCTACAACATTATACGTGATTTAATTTAAATATGATATTTACTTAGTTAATTACTTACTTAATTAGGGTTCGATTACATGACGAAGGATAATTCGGTAGAAAGATGCTGAACTCGAACACTTTGAATTCCTTAAAGAAAATAAGCTAGAACTAAATAATTTGAAATTTAACTCTGATTTAACAGTCACATAATTTTGCAACAAACGTTTTTAGTAATTTATGCGAAAAAGTTATAAAGACAACATAGCGTTGATGATTTTCACAGATTTTGGCCAAAATCATTCGCAGTCATTACGTTAAAGTCATAGTTGCGTAATGAATGATCCATAACAAAGTCTACGTTACGTCAAAATCATAGTTGCATAATGAATGATCCATAACAAAGTCTACGTTACGTCAAAACCATAGTTGCGTAGTGAATGATCCATAAAAAATCTGCGTTACGTCAAAATCATAGTTGCGTAATGAATGATCCATAACAAAGTCTACGTTACGTCAGTCTCCGTCAATGTTGCACACGTCCAATTCTCCATTACGTGGTCTAAATCTTTAAAAGATACTCATATGCTTTAATCAATACGACTTTGACGTAAGTTTTTTTCCTTTTCATGTCATACGTTTTAGTCTGCGGTACTTGACTATATATGCTCAATGTTATATACTCATTTGCTAAGTTTCTCTGTCATACTGTTTAGGTTCATTATATCTGGTCTAGTCTAATCTTGTTTAAACATAATCATGTAACTATCGATTAATTTGCTTTTTTTTTTTTATCTATAATAACCGATGAAATTTCACACGCGGTATAATTGACGTGTAACGTACAAAATTTGCATATCTCTTCCACTTCTCTTCCATTCTCCCAAAGAAATATTTCCGAATGTCAAGCTAAAGCAATCATTGTTCTGCACATTTGCACGTCAATCGGGTCGTTTTTGTGGATTTCCTCTTTCTACGTGATCTACGTGACTAAAAACTATTATTATAAGTAATTTGCAAGCAATACCTTTAATTACCCTTTTTTTTCTTTTTTTAGGCCAAGTGATTGAAGAGAGCCATTCCAAAAAAAAAGAAAACGATGTTTACGTGCATTTTTGGAGTTTCATTCCATCGCGCTTCTTTGTTTTAAATTTTAGCATTTCCTTTCCTTTTTTTTGTTGAATTTACGAAAAATAATGGTTTCATACAGCTTTCATAAGAGTTTTTACGTACGTGTGTCATACATCAGGTACGTGAAAATGTCACTCATTAATTCTTGTTTAATTAAGATACCTGACATTAAATGTAAATAGTAAAAATAAGCTATTCGAGTTGTAAGCATACAGGATGACCTTTTCTTAGTACATCGAATGTAAGTTAGCAGCATAATCATCTACAAGTTCCTTTCCATAAGTAACGGTCGTATTGATATTTGACGTATTCCAGTAATATCATTTTCTTTTTTTTTTTTTGACGTACTTCTATTTTACTTAGTTTTATACTTATCTTATCTACATATCGAACAAGAAAAATGTGCAAAACCTACACAAACAAATGACTAAACTTATAGTCGAAATTCCATCCGCTAAATTTTGCTATTCAAATAAGTAAAACATTTTCAAATACGTTAACAACAAATAGTAATTGCTAAGCTAACATATAAATCTAATTACAACTATTTACAGCAGTGATTTTTAAATTATCGATTTAGAAAAATAAGTTGTAATTTTTTTTTTTTTTCAGGAGTGTATAATAATAATAATAGTAATAACAATAATGGAAGAAGCACAACATATTATATCAAAGGGAAATTTTGAAATTCGACGTGCTAATGAGAAACGTCGTAAGAAGAAAGTTGAAAGAGAAAAGAAAGAAGATAAGAAGTATTCAAATATTTTATTTTCTTGTGTTACAGTTCGACAACTTCGTAATTTACTGAATAAGATAAGTTTTTTTTCCTTCTTTCATTTTTTTTTTTAAACATTCACTGCATTTTTTTTAAGAGATGGACGTAGCAAACTGCTAATTACCAATGTTGATGTTGAAATTTCATCATAATTCGAAATTTCATTTTGTATGCATTTCAGTTGTATTGCTTTACAGACAACAATATAACTAAAATTTGAAATTGGAATGTTGTTGTAATTCATTTCTTCAAGATAATTTGAATAAAATTTAGGTAAGGGAAAACACTGGATACAGCAATATAACTGAAATTTAAAGCTGAAATATTGCAACGCCATCATTGTTAACGATAATTTCGATCTAAAATTCAGGTAGAAAAGGAAACAGATTCAAAGGAAGGTAATGAAAGTGTTGATACAAAAGCTGTTGATCGAGGAACAGTTCGACGATTGGTTGCTAACAAAACAAGGCAGCAAAGAGGCGTGAAAAGACCACGTCATAGTTAGTTTCTTTGTATTATTGTTTTGTTTGGAAATTTTTATGAAAAGGAGGGCATATCACATAAATTTCAAAATTTCATGAATTCTGGCAACAGCAAATCTTGACTACTTATTGGTATTATTTTTTTACTGAATAATGTTAGTAAAAGTGAAAGCAATGCAGTAGCATATCCATTTCTTCTCCATTTGATAAAAATTAGACATATATAAAGATATTGTTTTATAAATTCATTTAATTGTAGTACATCAACTGTTGCATGAAATATAAATTAGATTTAAAAAGAAAAAAAAAAGCTAAAATTAATACTTTTAAGCTTGTTTACTAAAGAGGCAAACAAATAATTGGTTAAATTTTATTTCAGAACCAGAACAGACAGTTGTTGTTCAAAATGTAGTTCACATGAAAACATTTCCTGTTGCGGCAATATCGATGGGTTTATTCATTGTATGCTTCATTTCGCTTCTCCAACTTATTGATAGATAGGAAATTTTTCCCTGTTAGTATTTGGACTTGTTTTTGCCTGCTTTGTCCAATCCTATTTGGTAGTTGAAGTTACTTGAAATATGGGTGTGAGGCTTTTTTTTATATCCTAAAATATCTGACTTTTACAATTTTTATGACATGGAGGCATATCTTTATAAATCCAGGAGACATTCAAAGTTTCACGATTTCAAGAATTTCGGAATCCTAATACAGTCGTCTTATTTGTTAGCGAAGTTGTTGCTTTAGGTCAAGGGATGAAAATTCATTTGCGGAGTGGAGATAGTTTAAATATATCTTTTAATACATCACTAAATTTTGCTTTAATTTTGCTATCGGTGACTCTATCCGTTTGATTTTCTTAGTTCCCTACAAATCCATTTATGCAAAATGGTAATTGATTCATTTGATTTTCAGGCAAATGGTGGTAATATGGGCGAATCAAGTTGCAGCGTAACGTTTTGCTTCTTTTCCCGTCATTTACGTTATGACTTCTCGTATAGTTCAGGTGTTCTCTCGTACAGAGCTGGTTACAGGGTAGCGTTCAATCATCTGGAAGCGATTAATTTCCAAGGATATTATGTAAATTTCAAGGTTTGTTCTATCTGAAAATCATTTGAAAATTTATAAGATTAAAAGGGTTAATAATGAGTACAAATATTAGAAATATGAATAATGAATAATGAAAAATACTCAAGTATTGATAATAAAATACTGATAATAAATATAAATACTTCGGTTAATAAATATAAATACTTCGGTTAATTTTTTTGATTTGGAAAGTCATTGTTTCTGTTTTCTAATTTAACTGTTTTTTTTAATTGTTTGAAATTGACATCGTGTGATTTAGTTATCGCAACCGGCAGAACAAGAATACTGCAATCGAGAAAGTTTTTCGGATAATAAACGTATTGTGGTACCATGTAACGATTTCGACATCACACTGGGACAGTACAAAACAGCTCTTGTTCATGTAGTTCGCTTGAATAGGTCTTTCAGTTTTTTAACTTTATTTTTGAAATTTTTATTCTTGAAACTGCACTTTTCTAGACACACCAGTAGTTTTCTTAATTCATTTTTACAACTCAAAGTTGCATATCTTCGACGATTGTTAGTACTTTTATTCAACAAAGTAATGTAAAGTTATTCGTTACTTTTATCACGATGAATCCAAATAATAGTTGTTCTCATTATAACTTTGTTGCAGCGACGAATCATCTGTATGGATTTATCATTTGCTTGATGCGGATCGACAATTTTTCAAGCCCATAATACGACGAGTAATGTTAATGAGCGGTAACAGTTCTAGTTGTAGTGCTGGATCTTCAAAGGGTCCATTACCGACATATGCTGTAAATCCCTCGACAGTATCCTTATACTCTAGTCATTCTGATGCGTATAATTTCGTTGCGCCAAAATGTTTACCGTCGGTAGCATCATATGTGGCGCAGTTCGGGAATACGAATAATGATGTAGCACCAGTACGTTACAATGAAACAGCAAACTCCTCCTCCTCAGTCACCACTTTCATGTCATTTACCACTGAGCAACCACAGGTTTGATTCCTATACTTTTTTTTCTTTTTTCTTTTGTTTTTTTTGAGGAAACAACAATCTTCTTACATGGGGTATGAGGACGGAAAGAAGTAATTATTAAGTTAATGTTGAAAAAAGTTCAGTGTCTATAAGCTGGTGAATCGCAGCATTTCAGTAGAATTTGACTTATTTCGTTGTAGCACATAAATTTTGAAAGTTTCGAATTACACATATAAATTCCATAATTTCACTTATTTATTTCAACTACTTTCTTATCCAAATACTATTTTGTGGCAGGGAAATATGTACTTCACTGAAATTAGGTTTATCATCTTTAAAATAGTTAAACAGTTTTATTATTATTCACCAAACGGTAACTATATTTGGATAAATAAGATAAAGAATTCTTGCAGTCTATTGTTGATTACAATGGTGGAGAAAATTCATGGCAATCTGAAATAACTGAGTTCTTGACTGAGCAACCGAAAACTAGCCCGACTGTTCCACAAAGTGTTACTATGGAATCGACAATAACCAATCACGAAGGTTGTCCATATGATCTGACTGATGGATTGGACACCGATTCCGGATTGCAATTAATGGATTGTTATAATGAAGGCAATGCTCCATAAGTTATCATCCATAATTTCAGCAACTTTTTCAGTCATAATTAATCGCAGTCACGAAAAACGTAAGTTCTGTGAGCCGAGATGATGAAATAGATCATCGGTTTTATAAAAATCTACTATATTTGTTAGTCATTTTTCATAAGTCAAATTTAGTCACTTGAGATCTGTAATAAATCGTAGTCCCAAAGTTTGGGACTCAATGAAAAGTTGGTTGATTTTTTCAGGTACTACGGAAGAGAAACAACCGAAAGAGGATAATGGTCCAAGCACTATTAGTTCCACATATGTAATGTCAGGGTCAGAACAGGTAGATTCGGAATATATTCCACAGAAATCTGATTCGCAATACATTCTCAGTGATTTGGATATGCTTTTTCAGTGAGATTCGAATCTTAGCAGCAATTAGTTTCTTGAAAAAACTTTTGCTGATTATACATTTATTTGTACTGGTTCTCAGGCGATGATTATCAAAAATTGAGCTTTTATTCGATAGAAAAAATTTAATCAAAACTTGTTCAGAGAGGCAAATTATACTTCACGCCAAATGATGATATAAATGATCGATTGTTATTTAACTGTCTAATAAGTCTTGTTCTTTTTCCAAGATTTTGTTCCTATCCTAGTCGAGAAGATGTGATAAGTTGATTCATTGAAAGGGAAAGTGATCTGTTGCTTGTTTTACTGGTTTATCTTCTTGTTTGTGTCATAAAGCATTTAAGTCGATTTTATTTTCATATCCAAATCGATTCGATCTGTCTGTTGAGAGAATTTTTAAAATAAATTGTTTTTCGAACTGGTTTTTTTTCTTGCAATTTAACAGATTTTAATTTGTATAAGATTTCCACCTAAGCCATGTAGAATAAGTGTTAAAGCGCACTGTGATTTAATCATATTCAAGATATATGAAATGTAACTTGCAGTAGATAGTGTGGATAACAGTTTTAATCTCCCTCTGTTTTTTTTTGTCTTTTCGAGCAACTTTCAAAAGTAAACCACAAATAGAAGTTTGATTTTTCATTTTATCCAATAATACTCCTACAAGAAAGTTTATTGGTGATACATTACTTTAAGCACTATTAGAAACTTATTATAAATAATACAATACTTAACTAGCATTAGGAAATTATTACTGATATGACATTACCCAAGCAGTGCTAGAAACATGCCACTGATAATGTATTACTCAAGCAGTATTAGAAACTTATCATTGATAATAGTACTCAGGCAACATTGTTGTTGCTTCAAATTTAAATTTGAATTCAAAATATTCTAGTTCAAAAAAAGTTGAAAAAAACATTTTATTGAAATATTATCCTTAATATCATCCATTTAAATGGAAAAAAATAAAATGCAAAAATTAAAATGTTGATAAACATTAATAAAAGTATTGAAAAAAAATGGCTTACAAAATGCTATCAACACATAGTGATATCATATCATGATGTTTTTTTTTTCTTTTAATTTTTTGTATTCCGAATCCTATCACAATCCTTTTCAGTAATTTTTCAGGAAATCTTTCTACAAGATGCATATTTTTCCGTTTATTTTCTTTTTGAAATGAAACTCAATAAATGGCTGAAATTACACAATTTTTTGATTTAATTTTATCTGCTGATTCAAACAATAAAAAATAAAAATTTTACTTTCTGTATATCTTAATAAGTCAGATGTTATTATGTTATTAGATGTTATTACTCTAATTCATTTAAAAATATTAAAAATATCATTTCACTGCAATATTATCTAGTCATTTTACTTTCATTTTAATGAATATTTTAAACGTAATTTAAAAAAAAATTCTATAAAAAAATTTTATTATTGGCATCAAAAACGAAGAAAAGGACTAAATGATGTAAATATATATATACAAAATTGTGTACAAATATGATTTGAAATGATTTTTTTTTTTTACTTCCATATTTCAATAACTTTATTCATTAGAATTATTAATAGTACTATGATGTGGAAGGGATGCAAAACGTATTCTACCATCGGCTGTTGTTTCACATCTGTAAAAAAAAAAAAAAAAAAAATGTGGAATGTTAGACTTTAATTAATTAAATATTTTTGTGAAAATCTTTTTTTCTGTCAAAAAAGACTAAAGGAATATTTTTGAGAAAAAAAGTTAGGAAAGAAAATTTTCATTTTTTATTATATTAAAAAAACAAACAAACAGTTGCTCGTTTAAATTTTACCGCTTAATTATGAACAAAGAAGAAGTATAAATGGAAAATACTGTAAAGGAAATTAAGGAAATTACTATTTAAAATATTATCATGAATAAATTATTTCTATGATATATATATATATATATATATATATATATATATATATATAT
>NW_018108441.1:0-1587 GCF_000183805.2 Loa loa | reverse complement strand
TATATATATATATATATATATATATATATATATATATATATATATATATATATATATATATATATATATATATATATATATATATATATATATATATGTGCATATAGTATATCAATGAAATAATGAATTGATCTTTTAAAATTACATTTCATGCTACCATATTTGTTAAAAGTTAATGTGAAATAGTTAAATATGTGATAATGGTGTGACAATAGGTGATAAGTTTCAAATTACTTAGGAGATATAGTATTCATATGTATATATTTATCTAATATTATATTTCATATTATAATATCCATTAATATGCAATGCATTTCATTAAATTAAATAGTTGAAAAAAATGCTTTTTTAAAAGTTTTTCAAAAGTTTTACTTTTCAAATAAACAAAAAAAATTTTCAAAATTTCAAAAGTTTTTCAAATAAATATTCAAACAATAATTGAAAATGTTGAACATACATGTGTTTCGTACCATCGATGATTATTTCTTTATTTAATGGAATTCGAATTCCATCTTTTGAAATGCAATTAACTATTTCAATTCTACCACTTGGTAAGCATGTCTTATTGAATCGATGGCCATCTATCCACCAAGAATCTGTAAAATAATAAGGATAAAATAATCGAAATAAAATAGATAAAAATGAATTAATAATAAAGATAATATAAATAAGATAAAACAATCATTCATTTACTTATTCATTGTTTATATATTGTTTTAATATAATACTGAAATATTGATAGAAATTTTGAATTATCAGATATTTACCTGTTAAGAACTTTGTAAGCCATATATGTTTTCTTTTTTTAGTGTTCTAAATCTATTTTGTAACAATACTATTCATATATTTCTATTAAAATGATCTTTGATTAATAAATATTTGATTTCCTATATTTGACTTAAATTTTAAAACACCTACCGGCAATATGATGTTCACCTTTCGAATCAATGCATTCCACCTGGAACGTTGTTCCATTTTCGGTTCCTTTATGGATGCCATGCATTATTACCGTTCCATTTTCGTATTTTTCACACCTAAAAATATTAGTCTATTTGTAAACAGATGTGGTACCTTTATCTAATTATGGTACTAATGTCTTACTGTAATATCTATACTGAAATGATGATATTACCTGAAAACGATATCGTTACATCAATGAGAGAATACTAAACAGCGATTACGGTGGTATCTACATTCGATTGTGTTACGTATAATTATGATATATTTACTTCAGTGAAAGAAATTACGATAAATAACATCTTCGATGGTGTAATTTGTTAATTGTTAAATACTTAAATAAAATTATTACTTTTAAATTAGCTGTGAATGCATTAGTGTTGCATAATTTTCGCAACTATTCATTATCATTACCATTGTTTATTTTTATCATCATTATTATTATTATTATTATTATTATTGTTATTATTAATTATTGTTATTATTATTATTATTATTATTATTATTATTATTATTATTATTATTATTATTATTATTATTATTATTATTATTATTATTATTATTATTATTATTATTATTATTATTATTATTATTATTATTATTATTATTATTATTATTATTATTATTATT
>NW_018108440.1:86895-93260 GCF_000183805.2 Loa loa | reverse complement strand
AGTGTGTGTGTGTGTGTGTGTGTGTGTGTGTGTGTGTGTGTGTGTGTGTGTGTGTGTGTCCGTCTGTGTGTTTCTGTGTGTCCGTCTGTGTGTGCGTGTGTGTGTTCGTGGGTGTTTTTTTTTATTTAAATATCGAAAAGAAAGATTTTATAATGCAAAAAATTTTTGTTAGCAATACCTTTCGTCTCGTTTGCCATTTCAAATTAAATTTGTCTGCTTGAATAAATTTACGGTAGAATGATTTTTGGAATGAAAAAAAGAAGTCCAAAACTTGTATATTTCTCAAAATATATTTGAATTTGATCAAAGATTAAATTAAATTAAATTAATATTTTACAAAAGGTTAAAATTTTCGTTTTTGAGTTGCTAAAATGAAATTTTTTGAGGATTTAAAATCTTATTTTATTCAATTTAATAAATTAATGATTAGTCAAATATTTAGTGAAATACATGCGGTTTTGCGTCCTAAACGTTTTTTGCGTTTTTTTTACGTTTTAAAATATATGCGTTTTAAATATATACGTTTTTATTCCTTTTTTTCTTTCGCTCTTTACTTGATAGTTTTCTTTTAGCAATCAGATAAAAGCTATTTATGATAAGTAATTTGTATAAATCCCGTTGCCGTAAACTAACTGCTGGTAATTAAATTTTAAAATAAAATTTGTCGCACCATCTTATCGATGTGTAACAGGTTTGGCAAGATAATAAAAGAGAAATAAATATGGATGAAATTTGTTGGGAAGAGTTGGAATGTACCATCTGAGAGAAATTGAAGTACACATATATTTATTTCATTTTTCACAATTTAATTATACTACCTAGTTGGTTATTTATTCGTTTGTCTATTGATTAATTGATTTTTACATTTCATATTTATATTGGACATATGCGCCAAAATCACTTGAAAGTAACTTTTATTTTTTTTTTGGAATGAAATTATCCAATTTTAATTTAAACTTACATATTTTTGGAATAAATTTGATAAACAGAATAATTCCAAAAAATATAAAATTGTAAAGGAACAGAGAGACAATGTAATTGAAGCAAAGTAATTAGGTATTTGTTAAATAATTAAAGAATTTCAATAATTAGGTTAATAATTAGGAATAAATGGATAATAGCTAATAATAAACAATCAAAAAATCATTAAAAATTGAATTCGCTTCAAATTCTGTTCAAATATTTCATTTTAAAATACTCATTTCAATTCGATTACACATAAATGAATTTTGATTACATTTACAATTTCGATTACATATATATGAATTTTAAAACGAAAAAGCGATAAAAATAATGTATTCAAATGTGTATTTTAGCATTTTTGTAAAAATTTTGCAATGCTATCTAATCCAATGGCCATATGAATAAAATGATGATGATAAAATTGGCAACAAAAATTTTATTCCATCGAATTAAATTTATATTCAAATTCCAATTAAACTAAAATTAAAATTGAAATTAAATTCAAATTTAAATTTTTTCTAATTAAATCCAGATTTGGAATTTTAAAAAAAATTCCATAAAAATAATGATCAGTGATACTGCCTCAAAAAATTTAAATTTAAAATAAAAAAAAATATCCATAAAAATAATGAACGATACTGCTTCAGCGATGGTAGCGATGATGATGACAATAATAATGATTGCTGTTGCTGTTGATGATGATGATGACAATAATGATGATGATAATGATAATAATAATGATGGTATAGTGTTAGTGATTATTTAAAGGACGAAGTATTTCTTGTTTCATTCAGTATTCAATTCAATTCAATTTTTGAATATATATGGCCCAATTCTTGCATTTCTTAATAATCTGTTCTTTTTTTTTCTCTCTCTCTTTTTCACATTTCAATCAAATTTAATAAAATTGCCTAATGCATATTGTATAATTCATCTTTAAACATTGATCTTTTTGTTTTGTTAATTAGATTAATTTGAATTGAAATATTTCAAGGTATTTCGAGCATAAATTTCATTATTTTTATTAAAATTACAAGAAATTATCATCGTTTAGCAATCAGATAGAAGCCATTTTATGATAGTTAGCAATTATTAGTAATTAAATTTTGAAGTAAAAGTTTTTGCCAATTTCTGATTTAAATATTAATTTTATTTGTTTTTTCCCTTTTTTTTCTTGTTATTTTTACAAAAGTATAATTTATTTATTGCTTATTTTTGTCTAAATTCAAACTTTTTGTTTCAGAAGATATGATTAAAACTTTAATTTTTGAAATTTTCGAGAAACTTTCAAAATTTACTCATTGCATAATAAAATTTGCTTCCTCTATGCTTGACAGTGAAAAAAAAAAATGGTATGAAATTTTTCATTTCGCTAATTTTAATGAACAGAAATTTCAGGAATCTTCCGAAAGGATTGTTTTTTTTTATTCCCATATTTATTCTATTCATTTACTTTCTCCGAATCTAATAATCTAATAACTACTACTGATACTCAACAATGTTATCAATCAATTACTGGTAATTTCATGGTTACTCAATTTTTCCATGCTTTTTACTCATTCAAATGATTATCACTGTTCAGAAAGTTATCAGCAGTTATATCAGATGAGAAGGTTATCCTGTTAAAAGATTGTTGATAATTAATAAATAATGTTAGGAGTAATATTCTTCGGATTTTCCATTAATCTTCCTCGTTCATTTGTGATTAATTAAAAATATGATTAAATAGATTAACGATTATTTGCATTCCATTAATATTTCATTCATTTCTTAATTTAGTACTTAATATTGTCTAGCTTTTTTTTGTTGTTTTTACTATTTTGTCATAATTATCATTTTTATCATTTTGTAATATTACACTTATCATTTTTATCAGTTTGCTACGTTTCATTTAATCGGCTTATTTTGTTGCTTCATTCAACCAAATGCCTTAGGATCTTTCCAACTAATTATAACAAAATTTATCAACGATTATCTAATGTTTAACAATTTAAATCTTATCAAATGTCCTTGAAAATTTTTCCTTATCAGTTATTGTTATCAATTATAAATAATAAGGATAAATAACTAAAATGCTTTAAAAAACAATACAATATATTTTTCCTTCCCTTTTTTGCCTTTCTATTATTTATCTTTTCATTTCCTCATTCTTGCATTAGTGATTAGCACATCCATGAATGATTACATTTTGAGGGTCACAAGGGTCATTTTGTCCGAAACATTTTCAAACATATTCCTTCCAATTCAATGACCTCATTTGGCCCAATATATTACTTCATCCTCACTTGACTACTACAACAATTACCAATTCTAATTCCACTTATTATTTCTTCCCTTCTTTAATACTTATTCTTCTCTTTACTTTCAATATGATCTTAAATGAGTAAATATTTACATTTATCCAAATTATCCCAATAATATCATTAAATATTAAATATTAAATGATATTTGAAGTTACAATTTATGTTAATAATTTGAAATGAAATTAATCAAATTCTATTCATGCAAGAAAAACGGAAAAGGAAAAAAGACTTATTGGTTTTCCAATGAATTCTCAATGAAATTAAACAATAAATGAACAATTAATCTTATTGAAATTCAATTTAAAGTAATCTTATTATAAAATATTATTTCTGATTAAGGATATGATGTAAAAATCGTTCGAGCGTGAATGATCAAATTGGATAATGATTATGGAATGCTTTAAATAACAATCATAATGAATGTTTGCATTCAAGAGGAAAAGGAAATGAAAATTTAAATGGATTACCGGAAGATGATTCCTGATTCAATATAAGTCAGAATCATTTCCAGTTAATCTATAATATGTTCAATTTTAAATTATTATTTAAGGAAAAAGAAACTAAATTAAACCATTGTAAAGTCAATTTTTTAATTCTTTGCAAACTCTTGATGAGATGTTTTAGTTTTGGCTAAATTTATTGCCATGCTAATTTCTCATTTTTCACTTCTTTAGTAATTCAAATAATTTCTAATTATTTCAGTTTTCCATTTCTTTCAAACTTTTCAAAGAATACATTATGAAAATAAAATATAATGATAATAAATTATATGCTACGATAAGAAATTACTTTGATTATAGGAATACAAAATTTAATCAAAATATTTTTAATCGAAACAATTGAAACATATATTATATGCAATGCAAAAATTCAATTATAATTTTTGGTATTTCATTTCTCAATGCGATTCGTTTTTTTTGCGTAATTTTTTTTTCTAAAAAAAAAGTTTGTGCAAAAATTTTTTGAATTATTTTTCATTTGTCAATTTATTTGTTATCTTTTTGTATTTTTTATTTTTTATTTTCAAAGCAAAATTTTGCATCTTTTTTTTTACCCAATCATAATAGTATGAGACTTTTTGCCTGTTCAAATAAAAGATTTTAAAAAAAAAAACCTTTTTTTGGTTAAATTCATTACTTTTTTTTCGCAATGACAAACTTTTATTACTTGAAGTTTTTTATTTGAGTAAAGTGTAAAATGTTTTGTTTTATTGACTTCTTTCCATTATTCCATTTTTTTTTTTTCCTTCAAGCAAATTAAACCTTTTTTGGTTGCTTACTTTCTGAATCAAAAAAAAAAAACTTGGAAAAGTTAAATTTATTTTCAAGAATTACTTTTCACATATCCTTCTGATCATATATTATTTACGTGATTTCTTGATCACGTAATTTCACCGTGTAATCAACATCCTTCCTTTATTTGTTTCACTGACTTAATTTGAATACTGACGTATTATTATGCTAATGTATTCAAATTAAGCAAACTGCGCATTTGTCTGCAATGCTTAATTTTAATAATAAGTTCTATTTAGCACTCGAAAAGAAAATAACAAATGATTAGAAGAAAAGGAAAAATTCATAAATTTAATAAAGTAATTGAATGTGTTTTCCTAAAATTCATTAGTTATTTTAAAGTACTACAAAAATTTAACCCAAATTAATGATTTAAATTGATTACATATTTGGCAGTAATTTAAATTAATTCATAATTTAGAAATTAAATTGATTTGCATGTTTTTACAATACAAATTAATTCACATTTAGTAAAATGATTGTAAAAAGTATTGGCTAATTATTATATTAGCTAATAATTACAAATTTTATAATCCTGAAATAAGCCATAATCGAGTCAAGAAAGTATGGAAATGCGAAAATGCTCAAAATAACTTATGAATTTATTCTGATCAAAATTCTTCAGCTATTAAAAAATGCTAAGTTTGAGATTTTCGGACTGTAAAATTTCTACTAAAAAGTTGCTAAAGTTTACACTTTTGCTAAATTTTTTTTTCTTTTATAAATTTTTATTATTTATAAATAAAATGCATACTTTCCTTCATTCTATTTAACAGTCAAATTATTCGAATAATCTCGTAATCAATCAATTTTATCACAAAATTAAATGGTACAAAAAATATTTCTAAAAGTATAAAAATGCAGCATTTATCAAATTTCAGCATAAAAAAAAAAGAAAAATTAGTAATTCAAATTAATATTCTTCTACTACATATAAAATTTGTTAATGTAATTGGAGGAAAAATAATGAATGGAAAATGATAAGAGATGATAGGAGTGATAGGAATGAAATGATTTAATCTTTTGTAAGAAAATCCCAAATTGGTATATGAAAAAAATAATTACTACGAATGAAAATAAGAAATAAAAAATAAAAACAAAAAATTTATCGAATAGAAATAAATGTTAAAATTAAAACCAAATGTATTTTATGTTCTTCAGTTCTTTCTTTTTTTTTTCACCAAAAGGAAGGAAATTTCGAATGAAGTTTGAAAAAAAAAGGGAAAGAACAGAAAACTATTCTTTTTACAAATACAACCTATCTATAAAATTGATAATGTCGCAGATGGTAGGAAACAAAAAAAAAAAAAAAGAAAAAATTTGAAACAGCGATCGTTGTACCAGCTGTTGTTTATCACTTCTCAGGTTTAATTATCCGGTTAACAGAAACTGGATGGATCAATGTATTAGCGTAAAACATGGACTTACATGTAAAACTAGTTTCCGGATTTGTTTATTTACTCTTTTTCTGAACTTGTTTCTGTTCATATACCCGTTTCTATCATTGTCATTTAACAATTTTGGTCTACTAAAAACTCATTGGTTTAAAATGTTAGAAAATCCATAAATTCGATAATTTTTTTTTTTAAATCTTACAAAACTTGTTCTATTAAGTATCATAAAATGAAGATGAACAGTTGTCCTTTTATAGCAATCTTAAAATGACCCGAATTATCCGGCAGAAAACTGATTTTCTTGTCAAAATTTCAATAAATTGCATTATTTATATTATTATTGTTATTATTATTACTATCACTGTTAGTATCATATCAGTATTTAGCAGTAGCAATAATGATATTAATAATAA
>NW_018108440.1:84128-86142 GCF_000183805.2 Loa loa | reverse complement strand
TAATAATAATAATAATAATAATAATAATAATAATAATAATAATAATAATAATAATAATAATAATAATAATAATAATATTGCTATAGGAGGAGAAATCAAACAGATAAAAAGATGATTTAATTTTAAATTTCAATTTCTTCCATATTTTGCATATTGTCTTTCTCTTTTTGTTTATCTCAAATTTTCGAATTGTCTTGGGAAAGCTTTTTTCGTCATCAGTTTTGAATGATTATTTTACAACACATTCATCTTATTCATTCATACTAAAATTATGCATATATACTTAAATCACTTCATCATAATTTTGTAATTCTGATAATTCATTGCTTATTTTATCATTTCTCACTTGCGGAAATTTCTATTCTTATCACTTTCTTTCTTATCATACAGCAGTTTATCTTCTCATTATCTTCCTCGTTCATATTGTGGACAAGTCTTTCGCACGTACAATTCTATAAAGTAAAATAATCAACCAACAAATTTTAGAGACACATTCTGAAATTGCTTGACGGATGGGAGTGACAATTCGTCTTTCTCTCGTACAAACTATCACCTCATCAGGGTTTCCAGCATTTGTCACCCTGTCTTTTTTGCCTTCATATCGCCACCTTTTTTCCGCCTACTATCTTGTAACCCTGCTTATCCCTCTTCCCTCCCATTTCTCTTTTGACCACCACAAAGAATTGATGATTCGCTGGTTGCTCCACCCCAGAACATATGTTAAAATGTAACCTCCTTCGTCATCTTGTCCACCATATATACCTTCCATTCACCTCCTATTTTTTCTTATCGTTTGTTCCGATCCACATAAACCGTTTGCTCGATATTAAGTGAGATCAAAGGATCGGTCACTAAATACCGCTATGAAGCGGTATATAAGAATAGTAAATGATGAAAAGTGATATTTACTTGTTAATTACCTAAATTAATGATAAGAATCTTAGCGTCATACTGTATTAATATCGTTAATGTTCTGATTTTTTTGATTAATTTTTTGACTTCACTTTCTTTTTTTCTTTTTTTTTTGTTATTATTGTTACAAAAAGTGTTATTGTTGTCGTAAAAAGTCTCATTACTGTTGTAAAAACTTAACATTATTTCATTCTTTTTTTTAATCTTTCAAAAGAATCAATCTAAATCAATAAATAGTAATATGATAATTCATTTCTGTTTTTTATGCTAATTTTTCGTTTCAAAAAAATGTAAATGTAAAGTGTCAATGATGAAAATTTGAATTTTTTCACGCAAAATGAAATAAAATACAATAAAAATTTACTAAATTTTAAGTATTAATGAAATAAAAGACCGAAGACTAAAGAACATAATGATGAGTTCATTTACTTCATTAATCCATGCTGTGATTAAATTTTAGCATTTCCGAAATGTGAATAAATGTAAGCTAAAAGCTAATTTATTTTTTGCATTACAGATTAATTTCATTAAAATAATTCAATTAAATATCTTCAATATTCCTGTAAAAATTTAATTTTAAAAATAATTGTTTGGGAAATTTAAATCATTGTCAAATTTCAAAACTTTTTTCCCTTTTTGTATACATCAAAATTGGTTAAACTATTGGAATAATTAATAAATGAAACAAAAAAGTAAGTAAAGTAAGAGTTTTTTAAAAAGCAAAATAATTTTTCGATTAACACAATTTTCTTTCAAAATTTGTTAAATATATGGCCCTTGAATAGTTGTCAAATTAATTAGCAGCTTATATTTAAGCTTATATTAGCAGCTTATATTTACATTTAAGCAATGGGATGACAAGTTATAAAATTTAATCAGCAGCTTATATTTATTAATTAGAATGTAAGAAATGATTGCATTTTTTGCTTTATATCTTCTCATTTGCATATAGCAATTAATAAATTCTTTTTTCCTTTTTCTTTTTTCTTTAATAATTAAAAACATTTCAGAACTTCCATAAGAAAATTTTCTAAAAAATTAATCAATAAATGAAATCAATAAATATTACTAATAAGAAAAGCCCAAAAAAATGAGCCTAAAG
>NW_018108440.1:79931-84048 GCF_000183805.2 Loa loa | reverse complement strand
AATAAGAAAAAGACCCAAAAAAAAACTAAGAAGCCTAAAGAAAATAAAAAAAANAAAAAAAAAAAAAACGGGATGAAATTGTCTGATTGTTTACTTTATTTAAACAAACATTTTAGATGAACAAATAGCATATTCATTCACGCTGTTAAATTTACATAAACACCGCGGGATAAAATAAAATGAATCAATCAATCAATCAATTAATTTCAATTGAAAATAATTCATTCATTCTCAAAAAATAAATTATATTACTAATTTTATCACTATACATTATTGTTATAAATACAATTAAAAACCTTTCAATATATCATATAACGTTTAAAGATGCATTATTGATTATTCTTTCTTTTTCTTTTTCTTTTTTACTTTTATTATATCTTCATTTTTAATTTTTATTTAATTATTCATTTTTTTATTTCCATAAAAATTAAATTTAAAATAAAATTATTTTCGTTTTTAAATAATTATAGCAATGATCAAATAACAAATTTTCAATGATATGAAATGTATAATAAAATTTCACTATAAATTCGATTAATAGTTTATTCAAAAACATGATATGTATTATATATCAATCAATAGTTAAAGATGAAATTATTGATTGGAGAAAAGATCGATTTTTTTCTAATCAGAAATGGTAAATATTTCATTTTCAATTTATTTCTTTCCTTTTTTTTTCCTTTTATTTTTATATTATATTCATTTTATGTACACACAATCAAATAATTTTAGAAAGGAAATTGCAAATATTTAACTTCAAATTGTAAGAAATCACTTATACAATATTTAATAATACCATTTCATAAACAAATATTGTCATTTTATTTGTTGACAAATGACAAGTTATAGTATTACTTTCATCGGACATTCGCTTATTGATATAATATAATTGTAATTGTGTTATTCATCACTTATATGTAATACTTTTTAATGCATGAACAATAAGTGTATTTTTACTGTGACAATAAACAAATAATATTTCATTTTGTTTTTTCCCATTTAAAACGTTTAGCATAAAATTTTTGCATATCAAATTAAATTATTGCATAACTACTTATATAATTTAGCATATCAGAAGAAATGCTTACAAATAAAAAAAAGAAAAAAAAAATTGTTGACCCCATCGGATCATAAGATATATTTTGATAAATGTAATGAGATGAATGAATTACAAAGATAATTTGATGTATCAATTGCGACATTGTTGAATATTCCGCATCATGAATATTTTATTGATGATAAAGTAGGATAGTGTAGGGATAGTTGACATTAGTAGTCGGTTAATTGCGGTATTGCTAAATATTCCGGTTCATAAATATTTTACTGATAATAAAATAGGTTAGAGTAGTAGTAGCAGTGATATCTGCTAGTCTTTTTGCCGGATATTGCTACAAGACTTTTTGGATCTGTTTGATTTCTTAGCTCAAAAGTAATAATGAAAGAAAGAAATCGATTAACTTTAGTTTGATATTTTTTGCAAAAATTGATATCATCAAATCATTCACATTAAATCACATTGCTGTTTGAAGTTTTCAGAAGACCATAGGTAAGTACAGATATTTAAATATATATATATATATATATATATGAAGATATTTAAAGATATTTTATAATAAATTAAGGAGTTTGATTTTTTCATTTCTGATATCTTGCCAAAATGGATTTATTTTGAATGGCGAAATAAGTATAATAATGGTATAATAGTTGTATAAAATAAACCTTTCAAAAGTAATAATTATATATTAATTTTCAGCAAATTAAACCCTAAATGGTATTATATGATGAAATAAGTTTAATTAAATAAATTAATTCTTTGGATAAGTAAACAAATAACGATTAGTATATTTACATAATCAATAAACGGATTTTAAAATATTTCATCATACCTATTTTATGATATAATTTATTTTAATTCCTTTTTCAGTCATATTCATAAAATGCTTTCGTCTTTTGATATTTAATTTCTTATATGCACTTTTTTTTTTTTGTTTTATAGAAAATGCTTTAATGGATAATTGATTAAACATCGAAAATTTCGATGCATTCCGAATTTTTCTATCCATTTCTCTTACGATTACTTGATTCGACAGTAGTACTTGCTGAATGGTTTACTGATAATGCTAATAGTATTAGCTATAATGATGGATATATTAGTCATCCAATCAAATTCTCATTAATCAATGGTTAGTCATTCTTTGCTTTTCTTTAAAATTAATTTTTTATTTAATCAAAAATTTTATTCACTTTTTTTCCTCCCTTCCAATTCCCATTCCATAAAATTTTGTTTTAAAATATTAACACATTAACACAAATATTAATAATTAATTAATCATTATAATTTATAAATACATTTTTATTTGCAAATAAAATAAGCTAGTGGTTTAATTTAATTATTAATTTGTCCAAAAAAAAAAAAGAGTGTCAAATTTGAAATCTAACATTTTTCATATTTGAATAGGAAAAAAAGAGGCAGTAAATTTTTGCAAAATATTTTAAATTTGATCAAACATTTCATTTCTTCTATTTCAATAAATTTTATATGTGAAATTTGGAATGTAAAATGAATACGTAAATATTATTTATTAAAGAATTTTTATGTGAAATTTATGTGAGATAATTTTAAATTAACACATTAATTGCATTTTTTATTTTTTTTTAACACTTCGAATTTCAATTTTCTTCTTCTATTTGTATTTTATTGTCATATTTTCAATTTCTAAAAAATTTTGAAAAAAATAAAATTTTGAAGAAAAAAAAAAAACTTCTTCTCTTTCTTTTTTTTCATTTAAATGTTTATTGCAAGAAAAATAGAAGAGAGAGTATGTGTGGTGTGAAATTTTTGAAAATTAATTTATTGAAAATAAAATCTTTTCTTTGCAAATTTCAAACATCATCATTTTCAAATTGTGTTTGTCTGTCTGTATGTGTGTGTGTGTGTATGTGTGTGTGTGTGTGTGTGTATTTGTCCATCTGCCTGTCTGTCTATACATGCACACTTCAATTAAGTTAACTTTCATCTTTCGTTATTAATATTTAAAAAGAAAATTTATAATTCATCGTAATAGTTCATTCATTTCTTCCTTAATTGCCATTACCGTTGTTGTCATCTTTCATTATATCTGTTTGTGTATGTATGTATGTGTGTGTGTGTATGTGTGTCTGTGTATGTCTGTCTGCGTGTGTATATTGACATTTATGTATGATTGAATTTTGTGAAATTTGAATAGGTCGAATAACATTACCAAAATATATGGAATAACATGAAATTGTGTATGTGTGTGTGTGTGTGTATGTGTGTGTGTGTGTGTGTGTGTCTGTACATACACAATGTATGACTTAATTATCACTTTTGCAAAATCTTTCAATAATAATTTTTATAATTAAACTAGATATGGGAATGGTGCAATATTATGTTACGAAATCTAAAATCTTATCGTCCTTTTTTTCTTTTTTACCAAAAATATTATGCAATTTATGAGTTATTATTAGAAAAAAAAAAAATATCACACAATAGTAATTTTTTGCAGTTTTAGATTATTACAACAATTATGGAATATTTGAATAATTAAATAATCGATAATTGTAAACTTAAATTATTCAACTATTTAGTTATTGTAAAAAAAGGAAAATTTTTTCTCTTTTTTTTTGTGAAATAAAGGAAATAGCTTATTGAAATAATATAACCATGTCATCTGTCACCTTTTCCATTTCATATCCATTATCCTAATTCGAAAAGTAATCTTCGATTTCTTTCTGAGATGAAATTTGAAATGGTTATTTAAACAGGACACCAATAATAAAATTGTTAAATTTTCATCGGAAACATTAGTGTAATGCATTAAATGGAAATAATAATCTTTGAAAAGAAAAATCACTCCAAATGTATAGCAAAAATCTCTTCCATTACTATCATTATCATTATTATTATTATTATTATTGATACTGGTCAATATTGTTTTTATTGTTAAAACTTGTTAGTGTGGAATATTATTTTCACTAAATTTTATTAGCATTATTGTTATTATTATTATTATTATTATTATTATTATTATTATTATTATCATTATTATTATTATTATTATTATTATTATTATTATTATTATTATTATTATTATTA
>NW_018108440.1:76967-79422 GCF_000183805.2 Loa loa | reverse complement strand
ATTATTATTATTATTATTATTATTATTATTATTATTATTATTATTATTATTATTATTATTATTATTATTATTATTATTATTATTATTATTATTATTATTATTATTATTATTATTATTATTATTATTATTATTATAATCACGATGATAATAATTATTATTATTGTTATTATTATTATTAATATTATTATTATTACTATTACTATTATTATTATTATTATCATTACTACTATCGTTATCATTATTATTATCTCTATTATTATCATTATCATTACTATTACCAGTACTATTGAAATTTTAAAAATGCAAATAAGTTTAACTGACCAAGGGAATCTTCATTAGTACGACGACAAATTTCAAAATAACTAAAATATTCGTCATACACTATGGTTAATATTTCTGGAAAAAACGGAAGTTTTCGAATCATACAATAGATTTTGGGGAAGTAATTACGTTAATTAAGTGAATTTGAAAACATCGAGGAAAAAATGAAAGTAAGGAAAAGGTCATTTAATTTTTCACTTTTATGACCTTTCTATAAGTGACCTTCAAGCAAAATTTCGACTATAATTTGCTATAATTTCAATTACATTGTTCTTACATCAATGTTGCGTCAAATTGAAATTCTATTCATATAATATTTCTTGGATACACTTCAAAATTAGTAGAATTCAAAGTTTTGTGGAATTTCAAAAAAAAAAAAAAATCGAATAATCTAAACGTATCAAGTGAAGGCGGAAGTATGCGTAAACACACGCATATGCATATTCACGTAAATGTATAAAACACCAATTTGATAATCAGCAATTTTAGAGAAGAACGAATGAAATGAAATATTTGTTTGTAAAGAAAATCAAAAAAATAATAATAATTTGCGAATATGTAATCGTTATAAATAAGTCGGAAAAGATGCTTAAAATTCATCATTTAAAACTTTGTGATAACATTTAATCAATTGAATGCTAATTAAATAATGACAATTAATTTCTGAAGATTTTTCTTGGAAAAATGAAAAGGAGTTTTTCAACTATTAGAATTGAACTTTTGTTCAAAAAGAAAAAAATAGCAATTGTTAAAATTATTTAGAATAGAATATGTTTGTTTCTTTTTCTTCTTTTTTAATTATTAATTTCAATTTTAGTTAAAAATGGATTGAAGAAGGAAAAAAACGATAATAACAATAACTTAATAGGCTCATTTATATATTTTTAACCAAAAAAGGACTTTTCGTCCCACTTTTTTCGTTTTTTTTCTTTAATTCTTCTTAATAATCTCAAAATTTTTTCGTTACAAACATATAATTATCAAATATACTCTCTCTCTTTTTTTTTCATTAAATTTTGAATCATTCATTCCACATATTATGCAATTATTTTAGATGAAATTTCGCAGTTTTCGAATCAAAAATTTTAGTGGGAATCGAATTTTTCCCTCTTTTCAAATTTTTTTTTTCTTTTCAAGAATTTTTTCTTCTTTTTTAAATTTTTTCCTTCTTTTCAAATTTAAAAAAAAAGGATTATTTCAATATTAGTTCATCATTATTAGTATAAATGGATTAATAATCATATTGCCCATTTATTTCCAGGTTTAAAAGTTTGGATTCTTGAAAATTTTCATATTTATTAAATTAAATGATAGATGAATGAGAAATGTTAAATTTTACAAATCTCTTATCTGATGAAATATATTGATAAGGGTGAAATTTTGTAATCTTTGCATTCTAAATGACCTAAAATACCTAATTGTAATGACCTGAAATATCTAGTGATAATAGATATTATAATATACCCTATATAATCATTATACATTTTATATTATAATTTCTTAATTTTCGAGAAAACTAAGCTCTTATCAGTGATGAAATGAAAAATAGGAATGTAGGAGAAAGGTGGAATTTTGTTGCGAAATATTTTAAAAAGTGATAGTGCTGATAATAATTTGAATCAAATATTCTACAGTAGCACTGTAAAAGTATTGGCCATGATTTTAGGCCATTAGTCGAGAAATGATACTTGGCTGCACTGATCAATTAAAGCCAAGACTTCGTGCATTACAAAAAAGGAAAGAAAGGAAAGAATTAAATTAATGGACTAGCAACATCCATAAAGCTTGCTTTATTTGTTCTGTCTAGTTAATAGATAGGAAGATGAGCAAACATATCAGGGAAATGTCAAATTTTTTGTTTGGATAAGAATCCATTTGACCAAAGATATGCAAAAATTGCAATCCTAGAATAATATTAAATTAGGTGTAAGGGTTGATAAACTGATAAACTTGACTGATAAATTTAAAATTACAGTAAGATTGCAACTCTTGCAAATATGATACTTCTTGTATTTTAAATTAAAGTCTGTGATATACTTTTATTGACTGTAATTGCAGTTGTGTAAGGTACACATCACCTTTCTGTTTTGTTTTTTTTTTTAAATGAAAAAATGAATTTCAAATTTAGCAATTA
>NW_018108440.1:69827-76777 GCF_000183805.2 Loa loa | reverse complement strand
CTATGAAAGAAGGAAAGAAAAATGGTTAAAATGCTATAAAATTTTAAATCATACATTGATTAATTTTATAAAATGTGTTGTACTAATGAAATTTAATACATTGTTCTGCTTTCTTTTGGTTTAAAATGAGAAAATTAAAAAAATGTCCAGTGGAAGATATTTAGAAAAACAAATAATGCTAGCAATGATTTTATAATTTATTTAAATATTTCATCAAAAATGAATAAATTTATAATGGATGGGAAAAGATGAATCATAGAAATTAAAAATGAATGAAACTTTGAAGCATTATAAAATGTTAAAAAAATTTATTAGGTTAAAGGTCAGCAAAGATATGGTAAACTTAATTAAAGGAGTAAACGGATAAATGAAAAAGATGATAAATGAAAAAAAAATTTTGTATAACAAATTCTGTTAATGTTTAATTTTAGAATAGATTTTAATTTTGCTTAAAAATAATTGATTAATTACATTACTGTTATATAATTTATTCGTTAACCAAATCTTTTGACCAAAAGAAAACATTACATATACTGTAAAAGATCATTGAACTTTTATTGATAGTTGTAAAAAAAAAAAAGATCGTAAAATGTAGTTGATTTCACTCTTATTTCATGCAAATTTCTTCTTTTCCTACTACTTAAAATGAAAATATTAAATTGAGAAATTTCTGTTTTTTTTCTTTTTTTAGTAAAGTTAAATATTTATATTTAGTACTTTAAGAAGTGGAATCTTTTAATATTAGTTGTACTTAAATTATTGCCAATTTTAATGAAAAAATTAAAATTAAATTTTTTTATTTAATAAAAAATTTATCTTACAAATAAGAATGTAAATAATATTTGTTTTTTCCTTTTTATTTCTTTGTACTTTTTGATTCTAAAATATTATGTTAGCAAATGGTTTAATGGATAATAACAAATTTTTTTGTTAACAAATAAAAATTGTATTTTGTAATGATTGTAAAATTTTTGTCATAAATGATGAATTGTTCGTTTTTTTTTTAAATTTAACTTTACATAGAATATGAAAGTAATTTAGAATTAGTTTCTTTTCTTTTTTTTTCTTTAAAATTATTCCAAAATGATTTAAAAAGAAGGGAAGGTCAAATCAGGTTGTATCTTGTCAATCTTGCCAAGATGACATCTACCAATGACAATTTACAAGGTCATATATGTATGTTGTTACCTATACAATTTGTAATTTTATTCATTAGTCGATATGCATCCTTTTCCTCATTGCTCGTTACAAGCTTTTCGTTCTTTCATGCTATGATATATTATCAAAGATATGATCAGTAAGATTGTTCGAAATTTTAAGTTTGTTGTTTGTTTTTTTTTTTTGATTACAGACAAGATAAAGGATAGATACAGTTGACATTGAATTGACAAACACAAATTCAAGTGGACTTCGAAATCGGGACAGCAAATAAATCGTAAAAAGAAAAAAAAAATCCTTTAAAAAAAAACATGAAAAGAAGAAAGAACGAGAGATCAAAATGACAAAAAAGGAAATTAATGATTTAATAGAAAAAAAAGGAATACGAAAATTCCGTTTAAAAAAAAAGGAAAAAATCAAAACGTAATTTTTTGAAAAAATGAATAATTAATTTAGGAGAAAGGAAAAATTTTTTTTTGGAAAAAAACAATAATGGCAAAAAAAGAAACGAAAATTTTAAAAATTCATGAAATGAAAGTTGCTGAAGCGAAATTTTTCAAGCAATATTCGAATAATTAATTTGACATGAAAATTTTCCAATTCCAATATCAATCAGTTGATTGATATGTTAAAGCAAAAATCTGCAAAGCAAATCCTAATATAAGTTTCTCACGCAAATGTTCAATTTATACTTAATTAAAATTCATTTTCTAAAATATATCTATTCGAAACGGAAATATAAAATTTATGCCATACTTTTATTTGCTTACAATAATTAAATGTTTTAATTTAATCATTAAAAATTATCTTATCAATATTTTTCGGCATCTGTCACATTACAATATTTTGCAGTATTAGTTGTTAATTGATTTTTTATATTAAAGGTATTAAAAACAAAAAATGAAATTGGACAAAAATAATGAAAAATTCCGGGAAATTTCAATCTATGAATTCATTTTTAATTCTTTCCATCGATAAACGTTTTTTGATAATGATAATGTGAAATTTTTAATAATAATAATTGATAATGTGAAATGAATTATTAGTAAATGAAACGAAATTGTTTATGAAAAATAAAAATTGAAATTTGTTTAAAATTTTCTCTTCTTTTTCAATTTCTTTTTCTTGGATTTCTTTGGGTTTCGTAATTTTTTGACCATTTCTGTGATTAAAATTTGCTTCCCTATTTTTTTTCTCGAATTCTTTGTCAGATTTGAATCCGAGTAACTTATTTAATTCTGTTATCATATTTATCATACCCTATCACTACTATAGACAAAATATTTCAGCATGAGTGATTATCACCATAGACAATATCTTCTGGATCATTGATTGTTTCCATTGTAATAAGAGCATTTTAATATTAAACATAAATTTTTATGACTATTATTGTTATCAATCTCATATCAATGATTATTATCATTACGTACATTGACATCAAAAGTTACAATGCCAAATTTTGCATATTATTATTATTTGTTTGCTGTAATATTGAGGATAAAAATTTTGATGGCTCATTAAATATGCATTAAATACAAATAATAAAAAAGAAAAAAAAACGAAAAAACTTTACCTCAATTTTGAAATGTATCATAAAAATTATTAATTAATCGTTTCTTTTTTTTTTCAGATTCATCAATGCTCCGATTTGGTAATTCATCAACATCTGATTATTTCAAACTTCTTGATTTAGATGGTAATCATTTACTAATCGGTGCAAGGTAATTAACCTCATTTTGTTTTAACTTTAGTTATTCATTTTTTTTTTTTGATAAAAGAAAAGGAAAAATCGTAACATTTAACTAATTTAACTTCATTGCAATAATTTGTCACAATCACAATCATTTGACATTCTCATTAATCTTTTATTGCTATGATGGAATAATTAAATCTCAAAAAGAAAAACGTTTTTTTTGGTAGTTTTTTAAAGATTTAATTTTATTTTAATGTTATATATAGACATGATAATTTATCAATTCTTGCTTTTTTGAGATTTGTATGCAACAAAAATAAATTTAATACATTTTTTTTCAAATGACAGAAATAAATTTAAAAATTTAATGAATTGTAGGAAAAAATTTTAATTACGTCAATTTGAGTTTTAATTCTTTCCAACTATTTAATTTAATTTTCAAAGTAATTAATAATATTTTGACAGATATCAAGTATTCAATAATATATTATTGATATTACATATTAGTATTTGTATATGTATGTATGTGAGAACAAAATCAGAAATTAGTTCTATAATAATATTATTAATATGTTTTTCATTACAATTTACTCCGTTTCTTTTTACAGTAGTATCTATACAATGCCTTAATATTATTAGCATTAAAAAAAGGAAATTATAATTTTTTGAATTAAAATTAAAAGTACCAAATTATATTCAGTAATTTTATACCATTTTCAATCCTAAACATTCTCTACTTTAATATTCATATACTTATAAACCCATTTACTATCATGATTTTTTAAATTTTAATTAGATGAAATACTTAAATAAATATTGTTGAATACGTATTAAATTGGGTATTTAATCGTAAACATAACGGAAAAATATAGCAAAATATCAAAAGAGAAAAATAGTTTTTACAAGTATGTATGGAATTGGATTTGTTATGAAACTTATATACTTATCACTAATCATAATTCTAAATGTTACTTATGATCACATGTTAATTAAAAAAGTTACTGTACAATTATTTCCAGAAAATTGTTGATTTTTTCCCGATGATAATTTTTGTTAAATGCAAAATAACAATTTTGGTGATGATTTTACTAGTTGGTTCAATTTGAATTTGATTTAAATTTAACAAATTTAATTGAATATTTTTACAGAGATGTTGTATATAATATCAGTGTTGAAACATTCACCGAAGTACATTCAATTAAATGGCCATCAAAGGAAAATATTGTGATGGAATGCTTAATGAAGGGAAAATCAAAGGTGAAAATGTTAACAAAAAATATTTAAATGATAATAATGATAATAATAATATTTCAACAAAGTATGCATTGGAAAGTAGACAAAATTTTTGATCAAAATTTAAAATGTAACTCAATTTCATGACAATTATAATAAAATTTTTTCGTACTGAAAATAATTAAATTTTGATTTGAATAGCTGTTAAAATTAGTAATCAAGTATTACTTCATTGTGATTACAAAAAGATTTTTCAACAAATTGAATTGAAAATTTCCATCATAATTGTGATTGTGATTGTTCATTTTCGAAAAAGAAATAAATGAATTTTCAACGGGAACAATGCGTTATGCAAGATGAAATAAATTTTATTTTTATAACTGAAATTCACTACTCATTTCAAATATTCAAATTAAAACTTTTGAAATACAATTTTTTTTTTTCGCATAATTGTTAAAACACGTCATATAGCAAAGTTTACAAAAAAAAAAAAAAAAACGGAAAAACGGAAGAAATAACCGTTCAGCATGATTAATCATGCATGAAACAAGTGTTCCGACTAATTTTAGTAGTACTTTTTTTTCTTTCTTCCTTTTTTCAATGATCGATTTCTTGTTTTGCTTTTTCGTAAGTTTAGTTCTTCCGAAAAAAAAAAGACGAAAAAATCATGAGAAATGGAAATTTTGCTTTGGAAAAAAAAAACAGAAAACCAAGAATTATGGGATATCTCGGGAATTTTTTATCATCATATACTTATTAGTTTTCTTTTATCCCTTATTTTTAGTTAAAAAGTTGTAAAATGAAAAATATAATTAAAATTCAAAAAATTTTTTTAGTGTTTTTTATTTGTTTAAAATTTAAATTTCACACGAAAATTTCAACACTAATATAATTGAATTCTATAAGTAAATAAATATTTCAGGATGCATGTCATAATTATGTACGTATCCTGGCTAAAGATGATGATCAAAGTATCCTAATTTGTGGTACTAATGCATTTCAACCGATGTGTCGAAAATATGAACGTGAAAAATACGGTGATTATAGGCAAAGTTTAGAATTTTCCGGACTCGGTATTGCACCTTATGATCCAAATCATAATTCAACATTTCTTCGAGATGGTGATCTGTTGTATGCTGGGACAGGTAATAAACTTATATCAATAGTAATGCTCAAATATTTTATTGAAATTTTACAAATTTGAAAAGCAGATAGTATATTTTCCGGTTCACCTAAAACTTCCCGGAAATATACATATTATGTTTGAATTGGTAAAATCCGGAAGAAATTTTGTTACATAAATGGAAAATTTATTCATTCTTTCAATAATTTTTCATAAATTTAAATTTCGCTTACAATTAATTTTTGAAAAAACTATGAATATTTCAATAACATCATAAAATATTTATTTATTTCATTAAATTTAAAAATTAGATAATTTTCATTTATCAAATCCTATCAATTTTAACAAATTAAAACCAGGAGTTAAAAAATGAAAAAAATTTTTAAAATTTTAAAAAAGAATTTTGAATAATTTACCATTGGATAATTTCTGTTATCGATCAATTCTCATCCATTGACTGCATTGTCACATTGGCTATTCGTCCATTTATGGTGTGACCTTCAAAATTTCGCATAAATTTCAAAATGTTAACGAAATGAACTAAATTACTGCCATCATACATTAACTTTCCCCTTTATCCCAAAATGACAACAAAATTCCCATACTTTCGGCATTTTCGTTGTTGGTTAGCCAACAATGAATTAAAAGGAAAAAAAAAAAATTTTCATCTCTTATTTTGAATAAAATAATTAATTATGGGAAATACATTTGAAATGTTTAAAATTTTAAATTAGCAAAGATTTGAATTTGAAAATTTAATTCATTTACTTTTTTCTTTTAGATTTTAATTTATTAATTATTACGAAAAAAAATTTTAATGTTTATTCGTAAGCTTATAATGTTTGCATTTATCGTTAAGTAAATAAAATCATTCATTAAATGTAAATTATTGTAGAATGTTTAAAGAACGAAAGAGTGAAAATAAATTATAATCATTCAAAATTATTCAAAGTAAAGCAATTAAACGATATAATAATTAAACAAATAATTAATTTATCGAAATTTATTTCTTTTGGAAATAATTTTTTCATTTCAGATTTCAACGAAACAAAAAGTTAAATCAAAAATTTAACAAATTTTAGAATTACTTTTGAAATTTCACGATAGTAATAACAATACTTTTTAACTTATTTATATATAATTTCTTGTAGAGTGTGAAAAGAAAAACAACAATTAATTCGTTAAAAAATTAATTTTAATTTATCAAAAAACGGACAATAAATGTTTGTTTTAATAAAATTAGAAGAAAAAAAAATATTTTAAATAAAGATATAAATGAATGGCTGCTTGAATTTTCCCAAATTTTATTGGAAAATTTCAAAATTCTATTAATATCAGTTTTTATAATTTTTATGAATTATTAAAGTTTATTAATTATTGTTGAAAAAGAACAAAAGACAGCAATAATTATTTTAGATAAAATACTGCAAAAATTTTCCTAAGTTTTTATTTTTAATTGTATTAAGATGATGGTTTTTAAAAATATATGATTATATTGAATTATCATTTTTTTTGAAATCAACTTTTGACCCCTCTTCAAGATGTCCATTTTTGCTTGCTATCTAAATTGTCCATTTGTGTAAAGGTCAACAAACGGTGAGCTGAATGGTCACTCTTTCCATTTAATCATTAAAATGAAAGAAGAGGTACACTTCTCATCGGTAATAACAATATTTCTTAGTAGATAGAAAGCATTTGTATTCTTAACTTTACGAGTAAGTTAAATGGAAATAATTGAAAATT
>NW_018108440.1:66513-69505 GCF_000183805.2 Loa loa | reverse complement strand
TTTTAAATAAAAGATATAAATGAATGGCTGCTTGAATTTTCCCAAATTTTATTGGAAAAATTTCAAAAATTCTATTAATATCAGTTTTATAATTTTTTATGAATTATTAAAGTTTATTAATTATTGTTGAAAAAGAAACAAAAGACAGCAATAATTATTTTAGATAAAATACTGCAAAAATTTTCCTAAGTTTTATTTTTAATTGTATTAAGATGATGGTTTTTAAAAATATATGATTATATTGAATTATCATTTTTTTTGAAATCAACTTTTGACCCCTCTTCAAGATGTCCATTTTTGCTTGCTATCTAAATTGTCCATTTGTGTAAAGGTCAACAAACGGTGAGCTGAATGGTCACTCTTTCCATTTAATCATTAAAATGAAAGAAGAGGTACACTTCTCATCGGTAATAACAATATTTCTTAGTAGATAGAAAGCATTTGTATTCTTAACTTTACGAGTAAGTTAAATGGAAATAATTGAAAATTATTGTCATAAAATGCATTTAATCATTGTAAAGTAATAAGTAAATAATGTTAATTTAAAACGTTTGATTTTAAAAATTTTATAGAATGACATTTGAGGAAGACAAAATACTATCACCTTAAAAAGAGAAAAACTTGACCAAAGAGACCAAAGAGAGTCAAGAGAAACTTGACCTTTTGTATTTGTCTAACATTTTTCAAAGATGAGATATTATTAAAATTGAACTTTCTTAAAATTTTAATCCATTAAAAATATCACAGAAAGCACAAATAAAAAAGAAAAACAAAGAATTGGGATGATTTAATTGAAATTTTTCGAAATGAAATAATTTTCAATTTTGATCCAATCTTGAAATTTACTATTAAATTATAAATTTAAATTTATTATGAAAGTATAAAGTAATTTCGATCATTATGAATGACACGAAAAGTTTGTTTTGAAAAAATATCCGAATTAAAAAAAAAGGTTTGGGAAAAATTGTCATTTATAACTGATAAGGCAATGTGATAATTTGAATATAGAATGAATTATTGTATTTAAGTTTTAGTGTCTTTTAAGTATATTTTAAAATTATATGAACAGAAAGCGGTAAGCAACTAATTGTTATGTTTCATTATAAAATTTGCTGTATTAAAATTCAGTATGTTTTAATATGAACAATATATTAATAAATCTAAATATATTCAAATTTTATTGAAATTTTTTGAATTGCAATTAACTGTTTCAAATTGCGTGACGAATTTTACATTTAAATTCATTATAAACAAATTAAATATATACATATTTATTAGGCATTTTAATTGTAAAAAAGAATGGAATTTTTTGGAAATAATGTTTTTTTGGAAAAATGGAATAAGAAATGGAATTTTGTTGGTTCATTTCGAGACATTTTCGAGATTAATCGTTTTTCTTGATGAAATTTTCAATAATTTCTGCAATTACTTTAAAAATGCAACAAATAAAATCAAATCAAATCACAATTCCAAACAATTTTTGTAATCCTTATAATTTTAATTTAATTTTTTTAAATACTTTTTGCTATTAACTCAAAATTAAAAATTTCTCCTGTAGATCGCTTCATCCATTTTACAATTTGTTTTTTTTTTTTAAATTAACTATGTAATTATTAATTATTTCACTGAGTGCATTACAGTATCAGACTTTTCGGGTGCTGATCCATTGATACATCGACGAAATATTACAAAAATTGTTGATTTGGGCATTCGTACGGAACGGAACGATGTGAAATTCCTGAATGAGCCACATTTTGTTGGTTCATTTCGAGACAGTGAAGTAAGTTTTGCAAAAAAAGAATTGACAAATTCTAACGAATTACACTTATTTTCATCTCATATTCACTTTTGAGCTTAACACATTATGTCACTTATCTGGCCAAGGAAAGCTTTCATAACTTCCATTCATCTCATCATCTCACGTGCCCTTTTACGCTTAACATTCCAAGTCATTTACTTTGTCACATCTTTTATAATTTCCTTTCTGTTGTTTCTTTTTTGGTGTGAAAATGGAAAAATTCATTTTCATTTCAGGTAATTCTCCAATGACTTTTACATATATTCTCAATTCATTTGCTTCAATTAGTAATTGAAATAAAAATTTTTTTTTTCAACTTTTCAAATGAAAAATGCTATAATTTTGGAAAAGTTTGAAAAATGAGCGAATAAAATTAACTGTTATTTCTATTTTAACAAAAGTAATTCGTTGTTCGCTTTAACCGAATTTACAAATGGATGAATGATATCAATGATCAGAAAGGATAATAACACTTTGGTTGTGTTAGGTAATAAAAGGATTCCTCTTGGAAAGAAAACCGGAGAACCGGTTTTCTTTTCTTATTTCACTTCTTTCATTCATCTTAAACGGGGAACGGATTGTTATCTATTTATGAAAATGAAGAAAAGAAAGATAAAGGAGCAAAGAAAAGAAAAAGAGAACGATTAATTCTTTTTTTTGGCTCAAAAAAATTTTTTTTCTTTCGTTTTATTTTTTTCGTTTTTAAAAAGCAAAAATTTTATAATTTTTTGTTGATTTGATTATAAAACAATTATTTTCAAAAAAGAAAATTCAAAAAATTTTTTTAAATAATTTTTTCTTTCCTTTTTCATTTATTTGTTTTCCTACTTTTTTTTTTTTGGAAGTTATAATAAATATCATTTGTTCATTCATAACAGTGCCCTGTTATAGCTAAAAAAAAATATGACAAAATAGAAGAAATTGTTATCAAAAGGAAATTTTGATTTTAATAATTAATACCTAATATTTGGAGTATTTTGGTGTAATTAGCAATAATGATAATAGCAATAGTAATAGCAATATTGTAATAATAATAATAACAATAATAATAGCAATAATAATAACAATAATAATAATAATAATAATAATAATAATAATAATAATAATAATAATAATAATAATAATAATAATAATAATAATAATAATAATAATAATAATAATAATAATAATAATAATAATAATATATAATAATAA
>NW_018108440.1:60455-66393 GCF_000183805.2 Loa loa | reverse complement strand
ATAATAATAATAATAATAATAATAATAATAATAATAATAATAATAATAATAATAATAATAATAATAATTAATAATAATAATAATAATAATAATAATAATAATAATAATAATAATAATAATAATAATAATAATAATAATAATAATAATAATAATAATAATAATAATAATAATAATAATAATAATAATAATAATAATAATAATAATAATAATAATAATAATAATAATAATAATAATAATAATAATAATAATAATAATAATAATAATAATAATAATAATAATAATAATAATAATAGTGATGAATTAATTTGATACCAAATTTTATAAATTTTTATGGAAATTAAGAAAATAGGGGTGAAATTTTAGTTGGATATACTATTGTGGGATATGTATTTTAGTATAGCAATAATTGTATTTGCTTGTGTAAATATAATTCAAAGAACATTTGTAATAATTCCAACAATTTTAAACGGAAAATTCTTTGCGTAAAGAAATTTCACGCCTGAAAACGTCTGATTAAATGAAATTTTCCCGTGAAGACAAGTTTTTGTACTATCTGATATTTGTGGTTGGAACAAAAATTTCTTTCCACTATTGATTTGGCACTTTCTTTTTTTTTTCTTGAGAATATTTATCTTTTTCCAATTCATGATTTTCACAAAAAAAAATTCTTAAATCAACATTATGTATCAGCGATTCAATCGATATTGATCAATTCGAGAAGTTATAAATCATGAAATTACTATTATTACTGGAATAAAAATAATTCAAACGATTGAATTGCAATTGAATGAGTTATGAGATAATCAAAGATGATGATGACAGCTTTTTTTTTTTTAAATTTCCTTCTGTAAATTCGAACTTCAAATAAGCTAACTTTAAGGAAAAACAAAAACTATGATAATAAATTAATATTATTGGTGAAAAAAGAACCTTAATTTAAATATAAAATTTGAAATAATTTTGGAGAAATAATTATTTTAACTAATTAAGAAAAATTTCCTTAAATAATTCATTATTTAATCGAATATCAAAGTTATGCCATTATACATTTATACTAGAAATGCAAAAAGAGTTAGTATAATTCATTTCAAATTTTTAGTACGTGTACATTTGGCTCCGTGAACAAGCGGTAGAACATGAATCATGCAATGATGGTGCTATATATTCACGTATTGCTAGGCTTTGTCGATCAGATCATGGTGGCCCAAGGCCTTATTCAAATGAATGGACATCATTTGTAAAAGCTCGATTAAATTGTTCCATACCAGGCCATTATCCGTTTTACTTTGATCAAGTTAGTAGTAATATGAGAAGAAATAAATTTAAAAAGTTTTGGAAGTTTTTTTCTTTTTTTTTCTAATACTTTATCATTTATTATTTTATTTTATTGAATTCTCTATGTAAATTTTGAGTAAAATTAAATATTTTTGTACAAATTTACTCAAATTGAATAATTTAATTATCTTAAAATTACAAAATATTAATGGACAGATACTTATTATTGCTTAATGATTGTATGAAATAAGCTTAATTTCAGATAGAAGCTATTGCACCACCAGTAAATAGTCTTCACTTATCAGAAATGAAACAATTAGTCTATGCGGTATTTCGTAGTCCATTAGCTGGTATCTCCTCATCAGCTATTTGTGCTTTTGATATTCAACAAATTAACGATGTTTTCTCGGAATCAAAATATGGTGATCGGAATAATTTACAATCACTATGGATGAATGCAGTTTATAGTGGTACTTCAAAATATCGACCTGGTAGCTTAATCTTACCAAACGATATTTATGTTATATGCTTAAGTTTGAAATTTACAATTTAAAATTAAGTTAAGTTAGATATTTCATAAGTCAGGATTGGATCAAGTTGAAAATTTTACAATTAAAACTATGAGTATGGGTTAAGTTAGAAATTTTACAACCTAAGATTAAATCAAGTTAGAAATTTTATAATTTGAAATTAGGTCAATTTGGAGGTTTTGTAATTTAAATTTAGGTCAATTTAGCAACTTCGATTAACTCTAGAATGGTATAAAAAAAAATACCTGATTGATTTGAAATTTAAATTTTGCAAACTTCGAAATTCTCAAAGTTCTTTTGTCATTTTTTGTTCATACATTGGAAAATTTTTATTTCAGGTAAATGCACAAACAATTCTCGTTTGTTACCCGAAAAAGCGGTAGCATTTGCCCGAGCTAATCCATTAATGAATGAAGCTATACCGAATTATTTTGGTGCACCAATTGCGATACATACGGGTTTGGATCATTTTACACAGATTGTCATTGATGCTCAGGTATGATTTATCAATCAATCAATCAATCGATAAATTAATCTGATCAATCCATCTATCTATATTCAACTAAATTTAGCTAAAAACAAATGCAAAATTTTCATTTGGAAAATTATGAAATTTCATTAATTACAGGTGAAAGCAGTTGATGGACATTTGTATGATGTTATATTTATTGGTACCGATCAAGGTAATATTTTCAAAATGGTGAATTTAGCTGGTACCACAGCCACCACAAAGCAACCATCTCATCATATTTACACATTTCAAATTACTAATGTAAGTTTCCAGTTAAAAATTATACACAAAAGGTATAAATGGAATATATTATACAAAAAAAAATGCTATTATGAGATCAAAAAAAAAAATTTCCAGTAATTTCTACAATTGAAATTGAAATTTCTGAAGAAATATAAAATAAAAATTGTTGATAAATTCTGTGAAATTTAAAAATTAATACTAATTGAAAAGCTATGTTAATTTCAAAAAAAAATTTGTTAATAAATAATTTGAACATATAATAGTAGCATAAATTAATCTTACAAATACTGAAGTAAAATAGCATTAAAAAAAGGATATATATCAGTACTGAATTAATTATTACTCTTTTACAGGAACCAATTCGAAATATGATGTTATATCAAGGAAATACAAATGATTTATCCATAGAACGATATCTTATAGCTGTTAGTGAACGATCCGTTTCACGTGTTCCTCTTGCGCAATGTAATCGTTTTGATACGTGTAGCGCTTGTGTCGCCTTACGTGATCCACATTGCGCATGGGATTTAGAAGCTAAGAAATGTATACTGCTAAATGATGATATAAATGGGTATGTTTTAATGATTTTTATATAATTCATCACATATGGGTATTTATTTTTGTCAATACAATCAAGAAAGGATTATTCTTAAGTTTATTGTAAAAGGTGAAAGGTCATAATATTCTACCTGTTACATGTAGACTGTGAAAGAACAAAGATTATATAGCTTTATAAGAATGAATATTCGAAATATACTATTACTAAAAGTCAATTATACCATTATCATCGTTATAAAGTTCGATCAACAATGGTTAACGAATGTAATTTTGCACTTATAATTAATTCAAAATATTATATCAAAGGTTAAAGATCATAACATATTAATATAAAATGTAAAAATTTCTGAATAAAATTATTTCTGCACGCGAAGACTTTTAATTTTAATAATTTTTTTTTGAATTATTTTGAATATTTGATAATCTTTCAAAAAGGTACCATTTAAAATGAATTCAACATTATTACAGGATATATGAACAAGAAATTATAACAGGACAAGCAAATGGTTGTGGTACTTTTACTGAACTTCAACATTTCTTCAACTTTGATATTATACCATCAATCATTGTTGAAAATGAAGAACCTTTACAAGGTTATTATTGAAATCGTTTATCATTTTAAAAACATGCGTCTTCTGTAAGCAAATTCTCTAATTAATTAATTAATTAACCTGCAAAAAATGAAAGTATTCGTGTTTTTGCATAGTTAATTAATCATAATCTTTTAATATTGTAATACTGCCAGGATTAAATTAATAAATTTTTGGCTACGATAAGATTAAAATAAGATTAAATAACAGATTGATTTATTTATTGTTTTAACGGAAAAACTTCCGCATGCAATAATTTGAAAGCACTAAATTACTGTATTAAATTATTGTATTATTAATAGGAAATTTATTGATAAATTACTAAACTACTGTATTACTGTTAAATTATGGTATTACTGATAGGAAATTCATTGTTTTCAGATGTATCATATACTCTTCCATCATCGAATTTACCAACAATGAATAAAAATTGTTCATGTGAAGAGAGAACATTAATTCCGGCTTGTGCTTCCAGTAGTAATTTAGCTTCATTCCGTATTACAGCCGGTTATTTTTTCTTTCTTTTGTAAATTAATTTTAAATTTAAATTTATTTGGAGTAAATAAGACTTCCAAAAATTTGTTTTTTTTTTGCAAAACAAAAAAAAAGCATAAATAAATAAAAATTTTTAATTTTTTCCTTAACATCAATTATCAAACAATTATGATAATAAATCCTTTTTTTTTCTGTAAAATGTTAAAAAATTTATGAAAATTGTAAATTCTAACAATTAATGCGAAATTTATGAAAATTTTTTGTATTTTAGTAAACTTTTATGAATGTTTCAAACTTTTTTCCTATTGTAAATTATCCGAAAATTTATGAAAATTATAAATTGTAAATTGAAATTTAATTTTTTACTTAAAAAATATTCGGTTTAATTACGAAAAAGAAAGAAAAAAATTTGTATAATTTTCAGAATCAACAACACATTCTTTTATTGAGCATAGCTTTTTTATACCAATACTTTGTGCTTCCATTGCAACATTAGCAATATTTGTTGGTTTTTTGTTGGAAATTTATATTTTCATTGGAAATTATCAAATAAAGGAAAGTCTTCGTCATGTCCATCATTTAGTACCACTACTCCTCAACCTGTTTATGGTACCAGGTAATTTGATTTAATTTATACCCATTTTCATTAGAACATTATCAAATGAATTATTGGAATTTAAATTCTTTAAAATTTTTTTATATTCTCAAATTAAATTTGTATTATACATCTGGAATAAAAGGAGGAAGAACCAATTGAGAATGGATGTATTTAAAAGAATTTGATTACTGAAATTACAATAATAATCAAATGATTTATATCATCATCCAAATTTCATTATTGGATTTAAATCTGAATTTCAAATAATTTATATTTGAATTGTTATTATAATCAATCATAATATCTAATAATCAATCATGATAATAATATCACTCCATGTTCAACAAAAAAAAAAGTGTTTTTAATATGCAAATTTTAGATTATCATCACCATCGTTAAGTATTATCAATGCATATGAATCAATATCAAAATTTAGCGGAGCTATACCACTACGATCTGATTCACCCATATCACTTGTGGTTTGTTATCATTTTTAATTTTATTATATTCGATAAGATATAATTTCAAACATTTTTGCTCAAATAAAGAGATTTTTCTCACAATTATTAATTATTTCAAATCATTTATACCTCATTAAATTTCGATTTCAATTAAATTTACAATGAAATAATTTGAAATTTATTAAATTGATAGGATTAAATTAAAAGAAGAACTGTAGAATTTCAGTTTAGAAAAAAAAAAAAAAAAGCAATGAATATCATATCCATTATTTTATAGGTGGAAGACTTGTCACATTCATCATCATTTGTGGACAAATTAAAGCAACCGAAAAATCATCCGCCCAATCAAATTTATTTGTAGGAAACTTCAATCATTTCATTTTATTTGAAATATACTTTCAAATCAATTTGCGGGTCTTTTGTATAACATTAACGCATCTTTTTAATAAGTTCATTATTGAAAATTCAATGAAAATTTGTTTGTGATCATAAAATATGAGAAAAATAAGGAAAAAAAGATGAAAAATTGGAAAAATTAGTTCAATCTGCCAATTTAAAGTAATGTTAGATTATTCATTTTTTAATCTTCAGCGATGTTCATTAGTCGTTAATTAATTGATTAGGAAAAAAAGATGACATATATATATATATATAGAAGCATATATATATATATATAT
>NW_018108440.1:45955-60210 GCF_000183805.2 Loa loa | reverse complement strand
ATATATATATATATATAGAAGACATATATATATATATATATATATATATAGAAGCATTTATTTCTTTCAAGCAATCATTTAATCCGCTGATCTTTATAACAATGAATTCGAAATGTTATCAATTGTTAGCATAAATTCTAGCAAGCAAAATGAATTTTAAAATAAACAACTAATTTAATATAATCGCTTTAGTTCGAATTTAAACTTTTTATATTAAAATTTCATATAAGATAGTTAGCTAAACTAATAATATAAGCATGCACAAGCATTTAATTTTCTTTAAAGTTTTGTAATTTCAAAAAAGAATTATAATTTCAATATCGAATTTGTGAAATTTTTTGCCATATTTCAATTACCGTTTTGTTCCAAATTAGTTTTAATGAAAACAGGTGTCATTTATTTTTTTTTTTGGAAAAAAATTTTATACACATATATATATATATACTTTGCATTCCCTATACTGTGATTTAATCCTTATTTTTTAATAATAAATCAGGAATGAATTTTATAGTTGTGGCAAATCAAATAGGTGATTTAAAAGTACTGTTTAAATTTCCAATTTTTTGAATTGATATTGTTTGTTTAAAATTTCATGTATACTTATTGGTTTAATTTTTTTTACTTTATTGTCAAAAAATGTACCTAACGAAATTACCATAAATTGGATAATTTTAAATGGTTAATTGATTTTAGATAAATCCTATTTAATGTCAAAATATGATAATTATTGATAGGAAAACTATAAATATGATAATTACTGACGAAATACGATAATTATTGAAAATTCTAATCTTGCAAAAACAACCTAATAAAAAAAAAGTGAAAACAGTATCCATAACAAATATATAATTGAAATTATCGCAGTAATTAAAATGAAATAAAATACCATTTAAATTTGATTTAAACTGTAAAATCTTAGGTAATTAATTTGAAATATATATGTATATGCATATCTTCATACTTGATTAAATGTTAATACTGTAAATTTGCTGTTATCGTGAAATAACTCCGTGTGGAATAAAATTCCTAAAACATACTTTTGGCACCAATCAAATGCTTCATGGTATTTTGCATATTTAAAACAACATATGTACCGTATGCATACACTTTTACTGTATATATAACAGTACCTATGTATTCATACACACCTGCCTGCATACGCTGTATCGCAATATGTATACGGCATGTGTACTGTACCCTATAGTACAATTGTCAGAATCTTAAAGCAAGGAAAAATGAAAATTTAATCACTGTCATAAATTTTCTACTTTCTGAATATAATAGGATGAAGGAAACAGGACAAGGGATGGTATCAGGAAGTGCTGAAGTAAAGAGAATAAACAGGTTGCAAAAAACAAAAACTTCACCTAATCTAGATGACATAATGAACAAAACCAATCAACACTACACTTTTTGAATCTTATTCAGTCCTGTGTCACTTACAGTATCACATATATCACTACATCATTTCTCAACAACTAAATTTATACATACCCCTTTTTCCTCTAATTTTTATCATATCAAAATAGCTCGTGTATATTGATAATGCTGACGACAATTTGTTTTTTTTGAAATTTTGCTTTTTTGAATTATTTTAAAAAATTACATAGCTAAAAATCATCGTAAATTTATTAATAAAAATTGCGATAAAATAAGTAAATCAAATTATGTGAGCAAAAAAGAAAAAAACAAAATAATGATTACAAGATAGTTATTTGGGAAACTAATTAACGATATGCATTCTCATTTCATTATTTAGGTGTACAAATATGTTAGCAATACTAAGCGGAGAACATTTTCAAAATGAATAAAATGCAAAAATTTTCGAATGATTTGAAAGAAAGGAAAAAAAAGCCATAGCATATAAGAATAGCAAATGTCTATGATAATTATTTGCAATATTTTTGAAAACTATTGCAAGAGATATGCGACGATAAGGATGAAATGATAAATTTACTTGGCAAAAAGAAAAAAAAACAAAAACAGGAAATTCAATTATAAATGCAGGAAGAAATTTTGAATTCAAATTTGTGGTAAAATAACATGCATTAGAAGCCGAAGTATTGTTACTAGTCACTTGTTGTTGCTACTTAATGGAAATGTACCAAAAAAAAAAAAAACCATTTAAATTTAGCAAATATTTAATGTCAAACAACAAATCTATACGAATTTTAAGTGATAATTACCTCTTGAAGAATTATTTGTTCACTTGATAATCCAAGTTAACTACCTTTGCTGAAACTTTCCTATACAGAATTTTCATATACATATATCTCCTAATGCTATAAAGTAAGATGCGGTTTGATAAGCAGTATGAATTACCTTTCTCGAAAATGATCAGGAAGTAATCGAAACAGTAACTTAATCACTGATCACTGGTGTCTTCACGATAATGCCTACAGTTTAGAATGATATATATGAAGGAGGTTCTCAAGGTTAACCGATAAATCGTATTATTTAGTACAAGAAAAATACACTTGAAAAAGGTTCAATTTCTAAAGTTAGATCAAGTCTAAACTCCAGGAAAAAATTCTGACTTCCCAAATGTAGATTAGAGGAATGCAGAGAGATATATATATCAAAATAGAAATGAATTTAAAAAAAAATATTTATATATGCAAAAAAATAGTATAAACGGCAAAAAAAGGCAAAACGAGTAAGGGCGGAATGAAAATATAAAATGATTCCAAAATTGCAAAGTAAATAAACGACCATAAAATTCATGATTGTATAAATAAAATAATGTAAGAATTTTAAACAAAGACAACTAAGGTTATTGAGACCCACGTGTGAGATGATATAAGAGATATGTAATACACGCAATATTAACAAAATAAAAAATGATTAGAAGCAATTAATATTGCTATAAATAAATATAAAAAAAGTATATATATATATATATGTATATATATATATATATAAAGTATATATGAACAATAAAGCTAAAATCTTGGAGAACATAGATTTCTGGATGATATTTATAAGACACAACTTTTGGGAAAAAATTACATTGAAATTCTGTTGGTTTTCAGAATAAACCATTGCTTAAATGAGAATATAGTATGTAAAGTTATTAATTAGAGAACAAACAAAAAAGTCATCATAAGCAATTTGATGTATTTTGCTATTAAGTCTCAATGCCAATGATCTCTATGACAATAAGTAGTATATTTCGAAGTGTTTAAATTTCATCAAAAATCAATTAAAATATGGATAAGATTGATGACTGCATGCTTCCCTTTTCTTCTGATCATATAGCATACTAACACAAAAGAACAAAGAAAAAGAAATTAATGGATCAGGAAATTGTTTTTGTCAGTATCACGACGATAATTATGCATATTTCATGTATCAAACACAACTACCATTTAATAATCAGTCTTTGAATTGTCACATAAACGGAACTGTTTTTCTCAGAAGAAGAAATCATACACAATGTTTGTACTTCATTTTTATGGCGTTGTACTTATTAACTAAGTCCAATATTCAGGGAAGAATTTCATAAATCATCCATTGTTTGCTCGATTTCACGCTGTATAGTGGATGCTTTGTAACGATTCTTCAGAGCTTTCTCACCGATCTGCTCCGCAAAGAGCTGCATTTTATCGCGGAATCCTAATTTGGAACCATCAATCTGAAGAAAAATGATTTCGAAAAGTAGATGAATTAAACCTTTTCTGAATTAAGATTTTTTGAATTCCTGCTACATCCCAAGAGGATTAATATTAAGAAATATAAAGGTCGCATAGTCTGCATCCACGTCCCACTATTTTACTGAGTCAGCTATAAACAACCACCAATGGAGACCAAATTTTTTAGTTGAAGTCGAAAAATCACCTTTGCTTCTTTTGCTGCATGTTGTTTTGCTTCCAATTCAATAAGGCGTGCCTGTCGTGGATCTCGATATATTTCATGAGTGCCAAGTACCTGAAGTGATAAGACGATGTTTACAAGCTTTCTTTTTCTTCTGAACATATAACATGCTAACAACAAAAGAAATTAATGATCAAGAAATTGTTTTTATCGGTGCTACGACGATAATTATGCATCATACCTTCGTGTCAAACACAACTACTATTTAATTATTTAATATTTAAATTATTTAATATTTAATTATTTAATATTTATTTAAATATTTAATACTATTTAATTATTGTTAACAATCCTTGAATGGTCACATAAAAAGAACTAAGAGTTTTATTTTTCTCAGAAGATATCATGGATAATAATACGCGACTTTCATGATAGATTAAATCAAGAAACAAGTGAAATATTATCACAGTTTTTATTTTATGAACAAAAAAATTTACTTGAGCTCTTGGTTCCGGTTGATCGTCATCATCGTAAATAAGCTTATTATCACCGTTGGAATGTGTTTTCCCATGATTTTCTGCGACTTTGTCATCCCACTGTACTCCCTTTTTCTTTGTTACCGTTTCATCGGAATTCTCACTGAACAAAATTTTGAACATGACTAAATTTTACAAATATATGATGAAACACAAAGGCATTATTAAAAATGAAGTTTACTGTGGTAATCCTTGATCTTCTGAGACGTAGAAAAATTGAATATTATATAAATCAAGAAAACATACTTAGTCAACAAAGAATCTTTCTTTTCTTCCAGAAATCTTTCTGCATCAACTGCAAGAGTATTTAGCTTCTGCTGTTCAGGTATTTTTCCCACTTCATCAACTTCTGAAAATATTATCTAAAATCAGACATATAAAAAACCAGTCATGTTTATGCAAGAATTCAAATGGAGAAAATAAACTAAAATCTAATGTGAATTCCTACCAACCTAATTTTATTGATGTCTTTTCACATTTTTCAAATGTTGGTAAGTTTTCCGGTCGTTCAAAGCAGCAATCATTCTGTCTGGCAGGTATAACGATTTCTCGCATTTGGGATTTCGATTCCTCTTGTTCAACGATGTTCTTGCTTGAATTTGATTCAATCGGAAATGGTATGCGAATTTTTGCTAACTCGTTAACAAGCTCACGATACTTTTGATGATCTGCCTCAGTCATTGCAGAACCTTTTGATTCAAGCTCATCCAGCTGCTTGTTTAACTCATCTCGCCTCTGCAGAATACGAAATGTTAAGACCACAAATTTCTTTTTTTCAAATTTTTTTTTTTAGAAATTTCTGTTGTTTTTTTTTTTAAAGAATGAGGACAGGAAAATGTGCAAGAGTTTAGATGAAAGATTTCGGAAAAAATCGATAATTCGTATATTATGACACAGCGAAGTATAAAACTACAAAAACTACAAACTTCGTAAAAAAGTTCAGGTAGTACTTCGTAAAAAAAAGTTCAGGTAATCAGATACCAGATTTTGAGGCAAACCAAAAACAATGAGGGGAAAAAGAAAACCATACAGAAAAAAAAAAACCTACAGTGATATGACGCTTGGGTGGTACAGGTGGTGCTTTCTTCGTAAACCGACGTCCTGGACATTCATCCATCACCATTCTTGGTTCTTGTGCTACAGCAACAGCTGATGATCGTGTAGAATCGTGCGATGACGTGGAAGCAACCGAATTCTGTTCACGTAACGTGAGATTTGTACTAACAGTTCGTGAAGCCTCAAACTGTTGCTGAGTAGAACTGTGTGGAAAAGGACGCTGATACGGAAGGATGCTACGGGTAGAGGTAGAAGAATAGGATGATTCGAAAGTAGAATGGTCTTCGATCAAGGGTAAATTTGCATAATCGGTAATCGGTGACGACGATGCACTTGACAGAACATATTCGGACTGCAAACAAACAAATAAACAAAGAGAAGAATGAAGAGAATCGAAATTGGGGAAAGAAGTAAAGCCAGTACAAACTCCAAATTTCCTAGTTTCTGAATTCAAAGCTGAATTTTTAAAATACTAAAATTCCCATTTTTCTTTCAAACTTCGAGTTTGATTTTAGTGATAAATTAAACTCTGTTAAGGTAAAGGTTGCTTTAGAAGTTCTACTAAATGAGCTGAAGGAGCATTCTCGTACCATGCAAAGAAAATTCAACAAAAAAAGAAGAAAACGATAGTACAGGAAAAAAAACAGTACAAAAAGAAACGTTGCTTATGCAACACTGACATGAAATATCCAAGATATATAAGGTAATACGACAGCAACGGTGGAGATATAGTTAAAGTAAAAGGATAAGCACAAAGGTAATGAAATTTTCAAAGAAAGGAAAAAAAAACCTACTGATAGAGCGTTTTTCAGTGCTGAATTATGGCAATGATTGGAAGAGGACAAAGCCGAATTGGCATAAAAATGAGATGGAGAATGTGATCGTGAATGACACTGCTGTTGCTGTTGACGTACAGTTGGCGATGGCGTGGGACGTGAAGGTTGAATAACGATGGGACGAACATTCCGATAATGAGATGGCATGGTACTACGTTGAGAGTTTGTACTTGTTTGACATTTTTCACAATGTACTGGAGCAGTTGTAGCACCAGAAGATGGCTGCAACGATGTCAGAGATATCGTCAGTGCTTTGTCAACCTGAAAATGAAGATCAAAAATAGAAAATAAAAAACATGTATATTTCTTGCAAGATATTGAGAACTGATAAACTAGACCGGATTCTGATAAATGTCAGATGTTGAAGCTGAACGACTTTTGATGGGTTGCTGATTGGTTGCAGTAATAGAACCATCTTGCAGTCGTGTCCGATAAGTACTGTTATTCGTCGCCCCAGGATATCCGTTACGGGCAGGTTTCTGGAAAAAAAATATAATTAGTGCACCGGAAATGATTTCTATAAAATGTTTCTGTAACAAATGATGTTGAAGAAAAGATAATTAGCATAGGACTGGCAAAGCTGATATGGTTGTCCCTTAACCTATGACCTATGAACATGTCTCAATAACAACGAAAGTACCACATTCAACAGTCGATGAATTCTTTAGACAATGAAATAATCAAAAAAAGTCTGTAAACTGAACGCTTTCAGAAAGAGATGATATCATTACGTTGAAATGGGAATTACTGGAATAATTAGAAGCCATGGATGTAGCTGAATTTTGGCGTGAAAATCGCTGAGTATTAGCAGCTGTAACATGCAAAACAATATAATAGATGTATATTATGACTCACATATGACAGAAATTATAAAATTTTAAAACATTAAGACAAATTTCAATATAAATACATGTGCCCAAAAATTTTAAAATTATTGTTTTGTAAAACAAATAACGCAAAATAATAAACAGTACAAAAGCATTGAGTAAAACGGATTAAGTTGTGACAAAACTTAATCTTTAATTCGATTCATAAAAGATTATTTGTTAATTTTGAAATAAAATTTATTGGAAGAATGTGCTCTTGTTTTCAACCAGCAACTGGCAAAGCTAAAATTGCTATAATAAGTTATCCAGGAGTGGAATTACGAGGAATTCTTCAATATAAGATTTTAGAGAATTAACAATGACAAATGCATATGGTTACCGTAAACAGTTGCATTTTCCGAAGAATTTGGCATGGTCGACTGTTGAGCAGGAGGTAGTTGACCTGCCTACAACACAATAACTTATAAATACTGGCGACAAGTTCCGGTAATTCTGCTAATTATTTTGCTTTTAATGATAAACGCGCGGACAATGTCTTCTCGGCTTATTCAAATCTTTTATGCCATAAATAATGTTCCCGGCTTGTTTTGGGGGCATAAACGCATTATATCACCGCACACCTAACTTAGAGTTCTTTCTCAAACGATAGAAATAGTTCTTAGGAGGTTGCATCTTTATAATTTCACTGTATCTAGGGTAAACTGTTATGGATTACCGAATCAAAATTGTAATATATTGCGACAATTTCGTACAATATCGTGAATGTAGAAAGACACGTACCTCTAATATGGATAAAATAGTCAATGGGGTACAAAGGATTTTCTTCGTTCTTCGGCGATTGTCTTATACACATCGGTGTGTATTTTATCCTCAACCAACGAAAAAGGAGGGAGAAAGGAAGAGGCAAAATCAGAAAAGAAAGAAATGGGTCTCAGAAAGAGTGACCTGTACAACAGAATGGATGCCTGATGATGATACTTGTGTTTGTGGAGGATTATTTAACCATTCGTACAGACCATTGTATCGTGCGGCATGTTTGTATACCTCAAACGATACGATCGGTCCACTCGAGGACATTTTCGATGCCGCTCTAAAAATAATTGAATAATTTAATTCATTGTTGAAAATACTAATTTTCTCGTTTTGCAAATGCATAATGTCCGCTAGGTGACAACAGCCTTGTCACCAATTCTTCTTTTCTAACCATATCGTTATCATCCGTTCATCCTTGAGAGTATAAAAAATTGCGTAGAAAATGTTCTTAAAATTGCTATAACACATATCTCAAAAAACCTTCATATGCTTAGAATAATAGTGAAAAATGATCGCACTTAGAGGATACGAATTGAGAAAAAAAAGACCCATAAAACTTAAAGGACCAACGATTTTTTTTGATCAACAGATAACTTTAGGAAAAAATTATCCTAATCATAATAAAAAGTTGTTAAGCACTCATGAGAACGAATAAACGCATTAACTTGGAATCTCCCTGATAATTTAATACCATTTATCTCTTTAATTAAACCAAAGTTTTTAGTTTCTACCAAATAAAAAACGAAATCTAATAATACATTTCAAAACATACTCTTCTTGGCTGATGCCAATAAGTGACTGGCCATTGACAGAAAGTAGCTGATCTCCAGATTCAAGGCGACCATCCTTGAAATTAACAGCTTTTTAGCTCTCAAAATTTCAAATTATGCGTTTTATTTGGTAGTAATAAGTTTAAAAACTCTTTATTTCAGATTTAACATACGATGCTTCTGAAAAGTGGTCGATATACCTGGCTTAAAAATTTTTAGAATCACTACCTCATTTACACATCTAATAAGTCTGTATGCATCTTATACAACCTAATAACTTTATTATATAGGTCTGTAATGAATGATATAAAGAAGTTTTAGACAAAAGAGTTTCACAAAAACATATCAGAGTCTTCCATTGAAGCAACAGAAACAGAAAAATGAGCACATACCCGATGTGCGGCGCTATTATCCACAACTTTCTTTACATAAATACCAATAGAACGTTCTCCAATTCCCTGAACCACGCAAAACATCATTTTACAAATGACTGTAGAAATAGAAAGTGCAGAATATCAGTTAATATTTCTTTCAGACAACAAAAAAATGCTGAATAAATTATTAGATCCGTTTGTGAAAGCGATGAGAATAAAGAAATAAGTCAGCGATCAATGATAAACAGCACGATTGACAGGAAAGATGAAATGACAGATTGAAATCAATTTTTTCTTTCCTTTTTGCTTGATTTCCTAACTTTTTAAAATTTCTTTCTTTGACTTTTAGTAAATTTTCAAATATATAGGCAGATAGAGAGCAAGGTAAAATATTAGAAAAGTGAAATAGGCACGAATTGTACGTATGTGAAGTAATAAAGCCAAATGAGCAGAGGTCTTTTAGAACAGAAGATTAAAATGATAAGTATTAAGGATTATACGGAGGTATTACATAAATGTATAACAGTGAAAGGAGCAATTTTGCTGTGTAAAGTAGGTTATATGAGATATCATCAAGGTATTAAACTATTATTTCAGCGGTTATGACTTTGATGCATTACATAAAGTATTCTATAAGATAAAAAGTTGGTAGATAACTGATGACAGTATGTACAGATACAACGCTTACTAATGTTATCCTTGATATGTTATAGATTGGTAATGATAAGGAAAATTTTCCATCGTCGATGTAATTTTAGATATCGTTACATGATATGCATACATATACTGTTCTTTTTTCACTGACTGTTCTATCACTACCCTTCTAATTCGCATTTAAAATGGCAGAATTTAAGGAAAGTAAAAATAACGGAGTAAGGGGGACTGAAAAAGACAACAAAGAAAGAAGGAAGAAAATGTGGATTTGATTTTCCGTAATAAAAGGGAGAAACAGTAGCAATACAGGGAATAAGAATTAACATATACTTAATCTTTCCTCCTCCTTCTCTTCTTACTCCGAGTGTTTTTTTCCTTTAGGAGTATTTCAATTTCTAAAGTTGGAGAAAGTTGATTTATGAACATTGAGTTTCGGTTACAGTTTTTTGTCCTTCATTTCATAACAATGTCATTTGCTGTGTTGAAAAATGCTATTTAAATAAAGTCATCTTTACAAGAAAGTATAGATGAGAGAAAAGAAATTAAGAAATTCCAGCGAGAATTCCATTTGGTAATAAAATTTTATAGCATCTTTCGTTCATCTGAACGAAAAAAGGTAATAATGGCAGGATACAAGAAAACGAAAAAATATTTATGATCATATTAAAATGTCGATCATAAGAGAGGAAATTTTTAAAACGTAATATAAAATGTACCTGAGCAGCTACAATACTTAATCCGATTCCACCAGTACCACGATTAATACTGACCATTACAATTTCCGGATCTCGTTCCTGAAACTTGTGAAAATGGAATTTTTTTTGTCAATTATTTGTTCAATTTAGAGGTCCGAAAGTGAACGGAACCATATATGTGGAAGTCAGCCACCTTTGACATTTCAAAAAACCGCATATTGGTCATCTCCTACTATATTATTGAACATAAGGTCTTCAATACCAAAAAAAAAAAAAAAAAGAAAACAAACAATATACCTTATTTTACAAAATAGAAATTAAAATTTTTGCTGGCATAAACATATACTTTGTTAATTATTCAGCCTGCACCAGAAAACTTTATAGTTTTATTTGGAATTAAACAATCTAAAGTTCAAATATCAAAAAACCACAGTTCCGCATTCGACTCCAAAAGACCTAATAAAGTACACATTACGGAAAAATCCATCGATTGCATGATTCGGAACTTCATGGCTACTACTAGCGATAATAACATGGATCACTAAATCGCGCTGATTTAAGATTATGGAAGATCTGAGCACTTGCGTCCCGAAAATTCAGTCGAAAGAACTTGTAGGCCAAGCACGTTCAACTATACTAACATTAAATAGAAATTTTTTTCTATCCTCTTCCCGTCTACTCAATCCAATCATGGCCCCAATAATGAAACTCCTTTCAGTTATAATCTTGGGTAACCATGAACAGATTATGAAACTCCTAACCTTCAGTTATAATCTTGGGTAACCATGAACCGATTCAATTTTTAAAAAACCTTCTTTTCAAATTTTGAAAATTTCAAAAATCAAGATCAACATAAACCTACTCGTCTGGATAGTGAATTTACACTGGACATCGATTTTTGCTCATGCAAACTGTTCGATAGTGTTTCTGTTTTTAATTTGGTCGGTTCTTTGTCCTGCAACGAAAACTTGATCATCACATCATGATTATCTTTGGTAAAGGACATGTTTATACTTCAACAAATTTTCCAAACATTCTCTTTAACTTTTTTTCAGTTAAGAATGAAAGGAAGGATTTCCTGGACAGTAAGAATACAAAATAGTTCAAAAAACACGTAAGGGCTGCTTAATTTCATGATTTTCCGTCAATTATATAAATTTGGATTTAAATGTACAAAAAATATAAATAAAAGAAAGATGAAAGAGTTACCAAACAAATAGTTTGATCTTAAAAAAAGAGAACGAAATCATCAAATTAAAAATCTTAAATGCATGAAAAATTTCACAAGACGGATGTGTGATATTGTGGAAAAAATTTTTGTGAAAATATCCCTTTTTTTACAGGAGAAAAAAACAAAAAGTTTTTTCTTTCGAAAATTTCTCGACTTATCCATGTAACATGAACGCATATAGTTCGGCATTTCTGTCTCAACTTTTTACCCATTTCCTTTCCCTCTCAACCTCGATGAATTTAGTTTTCCTCGACATAAATTACATCGCAATAAACATATGGTTAGTCAAAAAAGCATCGATATCAACGAAAGAAATATAAGAGACAGTTCAGATGTAAGGCAGATGTTTATGAAGTTTGAGCGGTTTTAAAAAAAAACGTATGCCTGAAGATCTTCAATCCCCATTTTATTCATTATATTTACAATAACTTTGCTCAAATTATACGAAATGTTATAATCTCTTAAAGACAAGCACTAAAAAATACTCTTTAAGAAAAACAAAAACTATCTCCAAAAAGTAAAAGTTATGTCATAAACCGGTCAACGAAAGTGCAAGGTTGACAATCATGTGGTGATCACAACTACAAGATATTATGAACGTATTTTGATCATTTCAAAAACTTCGATAGAGACGGAGGAAAATACGTGAAATAGAATTTCTCAGATGACGTCCGAACAATTCTTATAAATCAAAAAAAGTTAAAAGTAACTCGAAATAAGTATATACAAGCTAATATGAATACATGAAATTTTATTTACAGAATATTTTAGCTATCCTTACAATCCCTTGGAAAAAACACCGACCAAAATATCTATTCAAGACATTAACATCAATCAAACAGGTGTCATGTTCTTCATCTCTTTTGAATGATACTAAATTTTGAATACCACGAAAATAAATTATGAAAATCATGAAACACACACATACATATATAAACACATATGCCCATTCACATTATTAGTTCGTCTAAATTAAACTTCCTCGCAGTCCAATGAATTTACGAAAGGACTTCAAAAAATACTGAAGGAAAAAATGGAGATATTCAACGAGGTTATTTCCTAGTAAATAGGGCAAATAACCATCATAAACATGCGAGAATTCGTTCTGATTATATGAGCATTTTTACACCACTTGAAAACGGATATATTTCAAGTGATGATGACTGACGGTAGGAAAATTACATATGAAAGGAGAAATACATGATACGACTAATACTGACTACCTCGCATACTTACTGATGTTTGTTCAAACCATCAAATAACATCACTCAAAATGTCATTATTTTCTTCATATTACTCCGATGTTACCATCCACACCAAATATAAAAATCTTTCAGAGCCCTGTTCCAGTCTAACATAACCACAGAAAAACTCTTCTATCCTTGAATACCTAATATTTGTCTATCATTTCCTTCTTCTATTCTCATCTTCCTTCCACTCCCACATGTGGCTATATTTTAGTCAATATTTCTAATAACCAACAGTTTCCAATAGTTGGAATTCCTTTAGGATCACTTTAACCAATGGTTTTTCTCTTTATGATCCCTTTTATTTTTCCAGTGTAGTATTTCATCACTTCCTGCGTTTGTTTATAAATTATCTATTGAAAATGATGAATACTAAAATTTCATGTATTTTATCAAGAAAAAAGAGTGAAACTAAACTTTACTGTCTTACCAATCAAAACACAATGTCATATTGAGAGATATAAATTACCATGAATTGGCGGATTTCTGCAGTACTAACTTATCCAGAAACCACATGCAACTGTACTACGCTTAGTAGCACACATGTATATAGCACACATATAGCACACATGATGCCACTATCGATACATGGATTGCAGGTAAGTAGATGATACTAATAAAGTAATACAAAAATTGTCAATGAAACAAAATAGTGTTGATGGTTCCATAAAAAATAAAAGCAAAAAATAAAAAAAAGCTAACTGTGTAGTTATTGTTATCTCTAGTGTGGATCAAAACAAGATTCGTAATTATTGCCAGAAACTCAGTATGTACCTGCAATTTTTGCAATGAACCTATCATTTTTGTAGATTCTTCGCTTGCAGATCCAGCTTTTAGAAAAACTGTCCAACTGCCTGAGGAATGGTTCTGTGGAAGGAAACGACATAAGCCTGAAAAATTTTATCACATTCCAAATGATTTTTTGCAACGATATTAGTTCTTTGATATTAATTCAACGACATTAATTTTTTGTAATAAAAATTAAGAATTAAAGTATTTCTAATATCTCAAAATAGTTGAAATATTTGAGAAGGTTAACCGAAAATCAGCCCAAATTTAAGCAAGAAATTCAGACAAAAAGTACCTTGCGCTTGCAATCCACTAATTACTTCAGCAAAAGCAGGAGAAAGTCCACGGATGAGGTCTAAAAATTATTTTTTAAACGACTTTTTTAAACTATCTGTAAAATCATGTTTAAGATTCACGTAATAGAAGACACAAATTATGGATTACTTCTGAATTACCTAAACATATTTAAATACGAACAAACAAATAAACATTTGACAGTTATGGAGTGTCGCGAAATCCGATTCGCGAGACTCCAACCATACCCCAAACAAACAAATAAATTTCTTACTATAAATAAATGTTAATAGTGTAAATCATTTAACCAATTTACATTC
>NW_018108440.1:39200-45559 GCF_000183805.2 Loa loa | reverse complement strand
AAACGTTTATTTTAAACTACTCCCACTCTCTAATGCATATAAACCCTATTGTAAATCGGCTAATTCATTATGGTCAATAAAGGCTTTACAATCCGGTATGGACTCAATACACTTCAATTCCATTCAACGCAACCCAAATCAACTCAACGCAACTCAGCCTAACTCAACTCAACCCAATACAACACAACACAACCCAATTCAAATCAGCCAGCGGATCTTAGGAAGCCGATAGACAACACTGGTGATATTTGGCTATTGATCGACATCACACTCCACGATTCAGAAAAAAAACCCACCACATGCAGACTCTGTACGAAAATAACAAACAAAGACATAAAAAGGTTGCTATGTACCCCTAGTCTGGATTACAGTTCCTTCCATAACAAATTAATTAGGAATCAAAGCATAAAACGAAAGATATCATTCAGGAAGGAAATGCAGAATACCTTCCTGGAGATAAATTTTGAGTAAGATATCAAACTACGTAAATAATTCATTTTAAATAATGATAATGAACAGAAAATGAAAACCTGGAGAGTAGCCATCCTGAGGAAGCAGAAACGGCAGTTGCAGTTGTGGTTCTTCTTCAAGTTTTATGGATGCTTCATCTTGTGTTGCCATCGCATCTGCATGAATTTCCGCAAGCCGCACAATACTTTCAACTAGTTCATTCAAAACTGGCTCTTCACCAACATCTAGCACTATATGCTCAAGGAACCAACGTACCTTAAAAATTTGCATGCTATCCATCAATCATGTTGAATTCCAAACATTGTTAAATAGGTACACCATTTGAAACGTTCTGTGTACGTATATATGTTTGGTGCATTATGCTCCAACTAGCAACACTTGAAATTTTGGGACCAAGTTTACGGGCTTCCAGGTTTTCAGGGATTTAATAAATTGTTTTACCAAAAGTTTGTGGAAGCATGATCATAGTTATGCGAGAATTCTGGGTTTGCAACCATTTGTCAGTCTCTCACAGCATATCAGTTTGCAAGCGAATCCTGGGAATGGAAGAATTAATGATTATTTCTCCCCAAAGGAATTCCACCAGCAAACTTTTTGTTCGGAAATATTTCGACACAAAAAAGAAACTCCAAAAGTTAGTACTAACCTGTACACTATTCAATTTGTAGCACGTTGCACCCAAATTACTGATCTGATCAACAGTTTTCGGTGTTACAAGAAGAATTATTGCTTGATTGATACGATCCATGTGACATTCAGCTGCTAGTTCCAGTCCTTGCTGGTAGGCCCACTCATTCACGTAACCAAGACGAGTTCGTAGCCTAAAGTCAACATATCTAGCCTTAATCAAAAATAGTATAGCTGGATTTATAACACTTGGATAAATGCAACAAATCAGAGGCCACAAATCAAAAAAGATACTACAATTGAAACTAATTTTAGATTAATCACTGACAATTTTGAATCTGCTTTCATTAATATTTGTAGTTAGTTTTAATCATGGGATTTGAGTTCCGAGATTTTTTCAGCCAAAACTGAATATATTACAACATAGTGGTTATAAAAGACAGCACACTGATCTGAGCTATGGATCCAATTACATTGTATTCCTACCAAATCCGTGAACTTCCAGTAGAATATGCAATTGTGTGACAAATTAAACCAATTTAGTTGGAACAATTGTGGCGCTAAACGTACCGAACACCGAAGGCTCGACTACAATAAGGTATGCCAGATGGAGATACAAGCCAATTGAAAAGCACGACATTTATGTAATAAAATAATTGCGAGAATAATTGAATCGTTAATGCTGCATTCAAGCGACAGTGACGTAACAAACACATAATTTCCTCCAGTCTTGCGACCATGTCATCTGAAATACGACTTTAGCCTAGAAATTTTAGCTAAACTCTCAGAAAATTATTTCCAAAAATACTATTAATTAGTGATTCATTGGAATGGTAAATATAATAAGGATAATAGATTTATCCATATTTTCCTCAACCAAACTGTTCACTAAAGGCATGTGTGAGTAACATAGAATCTAGACAAATAAGTAGCTTAGGACAATAAGTCTGATTAAAATTTCTAAGCTCCCTGTCTAATAATGATTTGCTTGGAATTTTGAACTTTTATTCTCAACAATGATGCTTCTGTCTTTTCCTTAACTTTAAAAAGTTTTAAAGATACACTACTACAATACAGATTATTTCTCATTATCCCCATAAAGAGTTCAGATTTCTAGAAAATCTGAAATAAAAAAAAAAACTTTTATTGCCCATAAAAAATGAAACCTACGTGAAGCAGATCGATCATCCAAGAATGCATCTCTGATTGAATTCAACGTGCTGTCTAGACTGCTTTTTAAAACTGTTCCCAACATTTCAAATGTCTTCTCAACACAACCAGCTAAAATCTGCTGAGGCATACCACGTGACAATAATGATAAGTCGATATCCTGCTTGAAGAAATTCAACAATTCGCTTGAATTTGCCAGCCAGAATCCCAGAGACTCCCGTGATCGTTGTTGCTACAATATTTTTGAGTTGTGAAATTGTAGCTTCGAAAGAAAAGTCATCGGAACCAAATCTTTCCAGAATCATATGTGATTATTATAGCATGAAAAGACCGTTAAGATATTCTAGAATTTAATTACAAAAACTACTCTAACAAAGTGGTTTAAGATTAAACATAATAATGATCAATTTAATAACATGAAAAATTTGCACATTATCTCTCCTCCGGGAAATTTCCCTCACTTCTTTTTTTTCTGGAAAATTATCTACTCACTGTGTCAGATCTACCCATTATTAGTTGATTTGGAAATAGAATTCAGAAAGAGAATTTGAAGCATAATATTATCGCTAATAGAAAAGTGCCTCATTTAGCTGAATATATCATCTGCGAGAAGGTAAATATTTAATTTATTACCTCTGTATACTATTTCGAAATTAATAAAGTGCTTTGTAAACTGTTCTCATCTGTTGATAGCTCGATTTTTTGTCAATAGTTCAGTTTTTAATTCCACATCAACTTATCAAATCAAAACTGAATTAAAAAACCTTTGAAACAAGTAAAAAACGATTAGCAGCTTTTGTTAAAAATAGCTGTAGTCGTGTACGGCTATCACCAATAGAATCCGTTTGTGAAGGGAACAAAAGTCGATGGCGTGCAACCACATATACCACGTATGCAGGTGTAAGCTTAAACTGTGCATCTTCTCTTTCAGGACAAATTAGTAGATGCAGAAATTCGTCTTCCGCTGAAAAAAGAACCCCAAATTATAGTTTTCAAAAATTGCAAAAGGAAAAATACATTTTTGAAATAGATACAATCTTACTTGTTCAATAAACTTTTTTAAATACTTTGAGAAATCGTTTGTTTGTTTGGCAAATTTCATATTTAACCGAAAATGACAAATTATGCATATTTGTTGAAAAAAAAATAAGTATGCATAATTTAGCAATTTAGTTATTTTGAAAACTTTTCATTTTTCGAAATCACAAACCTTCTTCCCTTACTTCAGCCAACGCTGGTAACGTATCAGTAGAAAACATTGGCTTCTCCGTTCCAAGTCTATTTATAGTAGACGTTGAAACATCCCCTAATCTTCCGTTTACTGTCGATGATGACGTTAGCCTGAAATGATGAAACTTCAATTTGAAGAATGAGGTTAACTAAGAAGAAGATAATGTCTATAAATAGGCTGTAATAATGAGGCAGAAAGAGGTAAGTTGGATAATCTCTTCATGGAAAGCTGGGATAGAGAGAGACAGGTTGGATTCGGTAAAGGGATAAGCAATGCTAAGCTGGAATCAGCAATGAGATAAGCAATGCTAAGCTGGGTTAATGCTCAAAAAAATAAGATAAAAAGATCAGAAATGAAGGATAAATCAAGGAAATTTGAAGATAGCAAAATATGAAAATGATTTGAAATACGCAAATCGGCTCAAAATAAAAAGGCTAAACTATAGCTAATTCTGGTGCAAGAATGTATTTTTAATCGATTTTGTTAATATTTTATGTGAATAGACAAGAAGACACAGTTTGAATGGAGAAATATGCAAAAAAAAAATCAAAATAGTCAGCGTGACGGTTTGACGGATAATCTAAGAAACACTCCGGAAAGAATAAATTTTTAAAAATAAAAAGAAGGGAATTATAAAAAAGAGATTTTCAGCATAAAAAGAAAACTTTCAGTTTAAAGAAAACAGTAGAACTACAGTGGAATTCTCTTTGAGTGCATTCTAAAATTCGTATCAGCAAAGAAAAGAAGCAAAGAATATAACGATGAGGACAACGCAAAAAAAAAGATAAAAAACAAAAAACAAAAAAAAAACTTCTTTATTTATTGTATCGTAGTATGTATTACGACTAATTAATAATTGCCTAATTTTTAAAGAGGGACTAATTTTATTTTATTAATAGTTGCCGAATTTTTTTTGGAAAAACTGGTCTGTTTTTGCCATCAGTTAAGAAATATTAGAAGTGCATTAAAAGTTATGAGTAATTAGTAAATGCCGAAACAATGAATGCCAAAATTAGTGGATGCTAAAGTTAATTTCATATCAAAATTGGAGCAATGATAAACACCAAGGTTGATGAGAACTCGAATACAACAATTCATATCTTTAAAAATAAAATGTATTCAATTTTCTTCACAAAAAAGTTTCACGAAAAAAGTTGGAAAATTTTTCACAACTAACTGAATTGAAAAGGAAAATTCAGTTTGATTTGCAAACATGCCAATTAGATATAAATTGATTCCCTGCAATACATGCAACTTTATCAAAATGCAAATTATAATGGCTCACAATCGGTTGAGTAGATCAGATGATATCGTCCGACTCATTGCTAGTTCATTCTTTTTATTAGCAGCAATAGTAGCAGCAATATGTAATGGAATATCAGTCATTGATTTACACCTCATATGGGCTGCTAAACCTGGAAGTGGTATGCCAAGGAGATGTAAAGTTTTGTTTGAACCAGGACGATGATTAACCCAGAATGATGATTGCACTCCCGGCGTAGTTGCAATTGGAGTCGATATCATATTGCCGGCAACATCGAAAGTTGTCTCCATCCTTTTCACACTGCTAGTTACAGAACTAAGAAAAAAAAGAAAATTTTTGATAAATTCCATAAAAGAGAGATATCACAATGACTCACAAATGGAAAAACGAATTCAGGCAGAAAAGAGAAATAGACTTGAATCAGTTCGGTCCAAAAATTTAAATTTATTTGGAAAATATGTCTCTCTTGAATAGCAGAATTTAAATTTTCAAACATAGTAAAATTCTTCCACAGAACCCAGCACTGACACCTTTGCCATCGTCCCACAGTAGTGATAACGTTTGAGATGTGCCAAAACATGAAATCCTATATTTTTGGAAGAAATCTGTTAACACTTGAAATTTGTAGTAATTTTTTAAGAAAAAAAAATCAGCACTATGGCAGAAAAAAAGAAAGAAAATCCCCTAACTAATCAAATAATTATATTAAAGGTAGTAAAAAATTGACCCATGAACATCAGACGATCCGTATATCATCAAAACTATGGGATATTTGCGAAAGAGAAATATTCCGCATATGTTAAGTTGTACTAAACGCAAATAGTTATGATACAAAAGGAAACAAGAATACTTCGAACCAGTTTACCTTGATTTACCAATAAGCTTACTGCTTCCCTGACGTTCTTTAAGGTTTAAGATTTTTAGGATAGCATGCTTAATCACGATGCAAACGTGGTAACAGAAACAGAGCTTGAAATGGAAAATTATCGACTATGGATAACAGCTCACTGCGAGAACAATAGCTATCACTGTGATTATTTGCTCGCACGATTACGTTCTTATCAGTAACTACCTGTCTTAAACAAACAGAGAAGAAATTCTCGTCATATGCAAATAAACTATTTCCATACTGCAAATCTTCGGAAATGCAATCAAGATTTTGGATACCTTTCAAAGTCTTCACTTTCAATAAACTATATATTTTGCTATTCTCGCTGCAATCTTCACCCTATGTGTTTCGATATTTTTCAAATCATCTAAGGGGAAGATCAGAAAAATAAAATAGTTATCAAGCTATAAACTCGATTATGCTCTTAAAAAAACACACAAAACAAACAAAAGACATCAACAATAAAGAAGTATTAGTTCTTCAGATTATTTTTACTTTACAATGAGTCATAACAAATGTCATCACCATCACTTAAAAATATTATTCTATTCTAATTATCTGTTTCCATACATCCACCATATCATAGATATATACATATATATATATGATATGGTGGATATATATGTATATATATATATATATATATATATATATATATATATATATATATATATATATATATATATATATATATATATATATATATA